>NC_083764.1:65116814-65124314 GCF_963514075.1 Conger conger | reverse complement strand
TAATCACTTTTTGTACTTGAGTCTGCACCTGTTTGCTTTTTTCCTTGCCGAGTTCGTCTTACCCGTTATCTGTTCCCTACCCCGGGTTCTAGCTCTTGATTTTCCGGCCCGGTTTCCCTTCTGTTCCTCTGGTGCATTGGCTTTTGGGTTTTCTGGTTTTGATCTCTGCCTGGCCGTGGCCTCGTGTTTGTACTTTTGCTTATTGGGACTGCTTACCGGTTCGTGAACTCTGCCCGTTTTACCGTACTACGCCTCCGTTTACCCTGGATACACCCGTCTGCCTGGATTATGACCTCCGATTGTCGTCTTTGTCTACCCTTTCGTTATTCTACTGAACCCCGAGTCTGCGAACGGCTCCTCTGTCCTGCTCTGACGGGCATCATCGTGGTCCATGACCCTGTCACACGTAGTTAAGTCGGCCAGTAGCCTTTGTGGAACACAGGTCTACAACGCCTTAAATTGGAATTCAACTTGCCGCTGACTTTGTATCGTTCACTTTGCTGTTAGTGCTTGTGATGTTGTTCATGTGTTAGTCTTAGCGCAAGTGTTTATGTTATTGCGAGTGGTATTATTACCTTTCGTGTTTGTTATTGGTAGCGTTTGTGTTATTGTTAGTTATTGTTAATGTTGGCGTGTTGATAGCTTTAGCATTATTGCTCCTATTTTTATGTTGGTGTGTTAATGTTAGCTGTAATGTTAGCATTATTGATAGTGTTATTGATAGTGTTAGTGTGTTAATGTTGGCGTAAGTGTTAGCATTATTGCTGGTGTTATTGATAGTGTTATTGATGGTGTATTGATAGTGTTATTGATTATGTTACTGATACTGTTATTGATAGTGTTATTGATGGTGTATTGATAGTGTTATTGATTGTGTTACTGATAGTGTTACTGATAGTGTTATTGATAGTGTTATTGATTGTGTATTGATAGTGTTATTGATAGTGTTAGTGATAGTGTTATTGATAGTGTTAGTGTGTTAATGTCCCAGAATCCCGACCACTGCTTCTCATCCCCATCCTCCTCTCCTCCTTCCTTCCCTTCCCTTCTCTTCTCTTCTACCCTTTATCCTTCTCTTATTTTTCTTTCCTTCATTTGACCTTTATTTAACCAGGAGAAGGTCCCTTGCGATGAACTGTCTCTCTCTCTCTCTCTCTCTCTCTCTCTCTGTCTCTCTCTCTCTCGGGAGCCACGCCCCAGACGGCGCACCACGACCGAGTTACAGGAGGAAGAGGCCTCCTCCTCCTCCTCCTCCTCCTCACCCTGCGTCTCGGTGTGTTTCTGCAGAACGACTCGTGGAGCGAGCTGTACTCCTTCGCCCTGTTCAAGGCCATGAGCCACATGCTGTGCATCGGGTACGGCCGGCAGGCCCCGGAGAGCCTGTCCGACATCTGGCTGACCATGCTGAGCATGATCGTGGGCGCCACCTGCTACGCCGTGTTCATCGGCCACGCCACCGCGCTCATCCAGTCCCTGGACTCCTCCCGCCGCCAGTACCAGGAGAAGGTCAGATCTCTCCCTCCCTTACGCCCTCTCTCCCTCCTCCTCCTCCTCCTCCTCCTCCCTCTCTCTCTCTCTCTCGTTTCCGTTGGTGTTGATCTGTATTTATTTTCCATCCATCCCGGTCGCTGTGTCTGAGAACGTGGGACAGAACTCATTCACAGATTGCGGGCAGGATGTGGCCAATCAGGTCTGTGTGTGTGTGTGTGTGTGTGTGTATGTGTGTATGTGTGTTTGTGTGTGTGTGTGTGTGTGTGTGTGTGGAGTGTGTGTGTGTGTGTGTGTGTGTGTGGAGTGTCTGTGTGTGTGTGTGTGTGTATGTCTGTGTGTGTGTGTGTGTGTGGAGTGTCTGTGTGTGTGTGTGTGTGGAGTGTCTGTGTGTGTGTGTGTGTGTGTGTGTATGTCTGTGTGTGTGTGTGTGTGTGTGTGTGTGTGTGGAGTGTCTGTGTGTGTGTGTGGAGTGTCTGGGTGTGTGTGTGTGGAGTGTGTGTGTGTGTGTGTGTGTGTGTGTGGAGTGTCTGTGTGTGTGTGTGTGTGTGTGGAGTGTCTGTGTGTGTGTGTGTGTGTGGAGTGTGTGTGAGTGTGAGTGTGTGTGTGTGTGTGTGTGTGTGTGTGTGTGAGTGTGTGTGAGTGTGTGTGTGTGTGTGTGTGTGTGTGTGTGTGTGTGTGTGTGTGTGTGTGGAGTGTGTGTGGAGTGTGTGTGTGTGTGTGTGTGTGTGGAGTGTGTGTGAGTGTGTGTGTGTGTGTGTGTGTGTGTGTGTGCGCGTGTGTCTGTGAGTGTGTGTGGAGTGTGTGTGTGTGTGTGTGTGTGTGTGTGTGTGGAGTGTCTGTGTGTGTGTGTGTGTGTGTGTGTGTGTGTGTGTGTGTGTGTGAGTGTGTGTGTGTGAGTGTGTGTGTGTGAGTGAGTGAGTGTGTGAGTGTGCGTGTGTGTCTGTGAGTGTGTCTGTGTGAGTGTGTGAGAGAGTATGTGTGTGTGTGACTGTGTGTGTGTGTGTGAGTGAGTGAGTGTGTGTCTGTGTGTGTGTGTGTGTGTGTGTGTGTGTGTGTGTGAGTGTGTGTGTGTGTGTGTGTGTGTGTGTGTGTGTGTGGAGTGTGTGTGTGTGTGTGTGTGTGTGTGGAGTGTGTGTGTGTGTGTGTGGAGTGTGTGTGTGTGTGTGTGTGTGTGGAGTGTGTGTGTGTGTGTGTGTGTGTGTGTGTGTGTGTGTGTGGTGTGGCTCTCAGAAGGCTGGGTTTGTTTTTCTCTGAGGCTGGTGTTTGTCTCTGCAGCAGGTGCCTGTGTGGCTGGGGGGGGGGGGGCACTGAGAGCTTCCTGCAGCTAAAGCCCCTGTGGGTGTGTCTCAGCATCATCGCTCTGACGCAGGGGAAACACAGCCCTCCTCCCTCTTTCATACTGTAATGTGAGTGTGTGTGTGTGTGACTGTGAGTGTGTGTGTGACTGTGTGTGTGTGTGTGTGTGACTGTGTGTGTGTGTGTGTGTGTGTGAGTGAGTGAGTGTGTGTCTGTGTGTGTGTGTGTGTGTGAATGTGCGTGTGTATGTGAGTGTGTGTGTGAGTGTGTGTGTGTGTGTGACTGTGTGTGTGTCTGTGAGTGAGTGTGTGTGTGTGAGTGAGTGTGTGTGTGTGTGTGTGTAGGGCTTTTCATCTTCAGCCTGCACACAATATGCGCTGTGTTACATGAGTGAATGTGACGTCCATTTAGCAAACGCTTTTACCCAGAGTGCCCCTGCACATCCTCTCATTAGTGGGGACGCGTCGTAGCAGCAGCCTGCAGTAGACCTGTACAGCCCCATGCCTACGCCCTGCTGTTATGTTATAGACCTGTACAGCCCCATGCCTACGCCCTGCTGTTATGTTATAGACCTGTACAGCCCCATGCCAATGCCCTGCTGTTATGTTATAGACCTGTACAGCCCCATGCCAACGCCCTGCTGTTATGTTATAGACCTGTACAGCCCCATGCCAACGCCCTGCTGTTATGTTATAGACCTGTACAGCCCCATGCCAATGCCCTGCTGTTATGTTATAGACCTGTACAGCCCCATGCCAACGCCCTGCTGTTATGTTATAGACCTGTACAGCCCCATGCCAATGCCCTGCTGTTATGTTATTATGGGACATCAATCGCACCATATATTATGGTGATGGGTTGGCACTAAGTCAGCTAACGCTTATTGTTTTATTGATGTAGCGCTGGCACTGGTTGGTTTGTGTCTAAGTGTACTGCCAGGATTGAGGTGCCCATAACTCTGGTGGAAAGCACTAATGTTCTTGTCCATCGTGAATCGCTCCGTATAAAAGTGTCTGCTAAACGAAAGACACACGGTGTAATGACCGACCTGCACGTGCGAATCGGGAACAAACTGCTTCAGTTTCGTTATTACGCCACGCTGATGATTTGCAGTGGCTGCCTCCATCTTGGTTTGACGGTGCTGCTTTTGGAGATGAAGAAGATGAGTGTGAGAGTGAGTGAAGGTAGATCTCCAGGAACAGGGTTGGGCAGCCCTGCTCCAGCTGTTGAATGAGGTGTGCTTTGTTAGGGTTGGAGTGAAAACCTACAGGACGGTAGATCTCCAGGAACAGGGTTGGGCAGCCCTGCTCTAGCTGTTGAATGAGGTATGGCTTTGTTAGGGTTGGAGTGAAAACCTACTGGACAGTAGATCTCCAGGAGCAGGGTTGGGCAGCCCTGCTCTGGCTGGATGGTATTTATCTCCATATTGCTCTTGGCACCAGAGGCTGATCAAGCTGCAATACCTCCGGTGACCACCGGTCTGCGAGCTTCTGGGGGAACGCCAAGCCCTGCTTCGCTCCCACAGCCAGCAGATGCCCTGCTTCTAAACCGGACGGAATGAAGCCACGCCCAGCGACCAATCAGGGAAGGCCGGGGAGCCCGGCATCGGTGCTGACGCACTCCTGACGCGGGGGGGGCGTCCCGGGGGAAAGTGACCGGCGGTGCTGATTTAGAAAGGCCGACCGTTCCCCCCGACCTTCAGGCTGAATTCCCGCTCTACGCGTCGCCACGGGAACACGAGCGCCGTAGCCTCTGTTAGCGTCATGCGCTAGTTAGCGCTGTGCGGTAACCTGCATCCCCGGCTCTCCGGACGAGAAAGATCCTTTAAAAAAAAGAAAAGAAAAAAGTCTGGCACCAGAAAGCTCCGAATCCCCGAAGTCACCCTTTAACGTTCGGTTGATGTTGATGTTGTCGTCGTTGTTGTTGTTGTTTCTACATCAAACTTTCTCCTTTTTGTCCAGCCAAGCGTAAATGCTGTGCCTGTGTGTGTCATTCCGAATCCCGGGGGGAGCCCCGAAAGTGCGGTCGGTGCGAGAAATGCTTTCAGATACCAGCGGAGAATGTACCCCCCCCCCCTCCTCTCTGTGGAAATGGTACAGTCCGCAATCCCCTTCACTGGCCTCCTGCCCGCAGCCAATCCGCTGCAGCGGATCTTTTGGTCTGGGGCTCAGTGGGTGTGGGAGCAGGAGGGTGTCGTCACGGTGATGTAAGGCCTCTCGGGGCGGGGGTAAATTGATGATGAGGCAGCAGCGTTCGGGGCGCGTGGGCAGGTTTGGGTGGCGGTTGAGATGTCCTCCTCAAGGTGATGTGGTCCCCTGCATGCAGACGTGCGCTGTGTCCTTGAGCTGTGTGACGGCCGTGGGCCCGGGGAGGGGGAGGGGGAGGGGGAGGGGCCCGGCCTCCTCCCAGCTGAGCGCTGAGCTCCGGAATGCTCGGGAGTTAATGTTCCGCTTGGGAACGCTGTCCGCCCGGCACATTCCGGAACGTTAGCGAGCGGTGCTGCACAGAGACTGCCATCCGGCCGCCGTCCGACCCGAGACGACCCGAGACTGATCTGACCCGAGACGACCTGAGGCCGGTGTGGCCCGAGACGACCCGAGACGACCCGAGACCGGTCCGACCCGAGACGACCCGAGACGACCCGAGACCGGTCCGACCCGAGACTGATCTGACCCGAGACGACCCGAGACCAGTCCGAGACTGGTCCGACCCGAGACGACCTGAGGCCGGTCCGACCCGAGACTGGGTCCTGAGCTGAGCCAGGCTGACCTAGCTGACCTTCTGGCCCGTAGAACCACGCTTCCCTCTCGGGTCTTCAGCACACTCCCTGGTTCTGAGTCACACTTTGTTGTGCGTCGCGCTGGATAAGAGCGTCTGCTGAGAGCCTGTCATATCACACACGACCAGGCCTAAAGGAAGTCTTTTTCCACACGCACAGTGGTCACTGTGTGGAACAGCTTGCCTGGTCATGTAGTGGAGGCAGAAACACCGGGGAATTTTCAGGACCAGGCTTGACACGGTGCGAGATACTATTTAGCTTTTCGGTGAGCAGAGAGCACTCTGTGCTCTTTAGTGGTGGGTAAAAGGTAGGCAGTGAGTCGGGCTGAAGGGCCCGGTCATTTATGTAAATAAAAACCCTCTGGAGTGTGGTCTTCCTCTTTCACATTAGGCAATTTAAACCGCGCTTACAAGTAGCCTGGGAATCCGCGGAATGGAAACAGGAAATTGGCTAATAATAATCCTTCCAATAGCGGCCAACCCCTGGGGCGATGGCAGAGGTAAGGAGAATAATAACGCTGGTGTGTGTGCGCTGAACAGGTGCCTGGGTGCGGACTCTGGGCCCTGCTGAGGAAACGCAGGTACCTGCGCACGGCGTTAAACGCCTCCTAACGACCTCCGTCAGGGAGGGTCGGTATTCGCACGGTGACGCAGCAGAAGGAGTCCGTGTTGCTGCAGGCCGGATGAGCATCGGTGCTCAGGAACACGGTGGCGATCGGAAAAGGCCTTTCGGCCCGGCTACACTCCTGTTCCACCCTTTGAAGAATGGGTTTGGTAACACGACAATAAGGTTCCACGAATTGGCATGAAGGAATGCAGTTGTTATCTAGCTACGACTGAGAGTTAAGTTAATCTGTACAGCCCTGTTAATGTGTTTGTACATCATTCATTCGTGTTAACTAATCAATATCATGTTACAACTATGTTAGTTGTTAACAAATGCATCTAATTATCCAAGTTAATTTCATGCTTAATGTATTTGTCCGTCATTAACTCATGTTAACGACTACATTAGTTATTGCCAATTCATGAACCTTACTGTACAGTGTGACTGTAGGTTTTTTGGAATGTTTTTCAAAATTCCATTACCCTCGGTTACCAGTCGTGATTGTGACATCAGCAGTAGAATGTTCAGTTGAGAACAGTGGGCATACAAACACGTTTACAGCTAAAGAAATGTAGTTCGAGAGAGCAATTACTCTTTATAAGATCTCTGGCAGTGACTGTGTGTGTGTGTGTGTGTGTGTGTGTGTGTGTGTGTGTGTGTGTGTGTGATCACAGGCAGGACAGTATTTATGGAGTGTTTGCTCTCTGTAGAACAGCGTCTCTCTCCTGAGGAGGCAGGCTCCTTGATGTGAACAAATGACAGAGCATAAGTCATGTGACTGGTGTCATCCTATCCCTGGTGGCACGCCCACACAGCTGAATAATGGCGACAGATTACTTCCCTGAAATCCCCCCCATATATCACAGACTCCTCCAATATGTTTACTCTGAAGCGTGATTTTGTCCTGGCCTCCACATTTCGGGGGTGGGGGTTGGGGGGAATAGACACCAATCTGGCAGCTCAGGACCTTAGTGGCAGACTGGAAGGAGCTGGTAATCACCACTGTGTGTGTGTGTGAGTGTGTGTGTGTGTGTGTGTGTGAGTGTGTGTGAGTGTGTGTGTGTGTGTGTGTGTGAGTGTGTGTGTGAGTGTGTGTGTGTGTGTGTGTGTGTGAGTGTGTGTGAGTGTGTGTGTGTGTGTGTGTGTGTGTGAGTGTGTGTGTGTGTGTGTGTGAGTGTGTGTGAGTGTGTGAGTGTGTGTGTGTGTGTGTATAATGTGTGTGAGTGTGTGTGTGTGTGTGAGTGTGTGTGAGTGTGTGTGTGTGTGTGTGTGTGTGTGTGTGTGTGTGAGTGTGTGTGAGTGTGTGTGTGTGTGTGTGTGTGAGTGTG
>NC_083764.1:65096814-65114314 GCF_963514075.1 Conger conger | reverse complement strand
TTGACCCCCGACCCTGTAGCATTTACAGTATTCTGTGAAAAGCGCAATAGAAATAAAATCTAAAACCTTTCTTGTCCAATCCAAGAAGGGCCGTTGTGGGTGGGGGCTCGAGCCAATCACTACAACAGCTGGTTCAACTAATCAGCCAATCAGGGGCTTGGATTGAATCATTTTGTCTTCTAGCAATCACCTAAACCAGGGAATTATCAAATCACGGTCCTCAAGGGCCGAGAACTGCTGCTTTTCCACCCTCCCTTTACCTGGGAGTCACGTTGTGAAAATGAACGCTTTCGAATCGCTTATTTTCCTTCTCCTGCAGTGTGAGGATAATGTGTTTGCAGTGTGAGGTTAATGTGTTTGCAGTGTGAGGTTAGTGTGTTTGTGTTTGCAGTGTGAGGTTAATGTGTCTGCAGTGTGAGGTCAATGTATCTACAGTGTGAGGTTAATGTGTCTGCAGTGTGAGGTTAATGTGTTTGTGTTTGCAGTGTGAGGTTAACGTGTTTGTGTTTGCAGTGTGAGGTTAATGTGTTTGCAGTGTGAGGTTAATGTGTCTGCAGTGTGAGGTTGATGTGTTTGCAGTGTGAGGTTGATGTGTTTGCAGTGTGAGGTTGATGTGTTTGCAGTGTGAGGTTAATGTGTTTGCAGTGTGAGGTTGATGTGTTTGTGTTTGCAGTGTGAGGTTAATGTGTTTGCAGTGTGAGGTTGATGTGTTTGTGTTTGCAGTGTGAGGTTAATGTGTTTGCAGTGTGAGGTTGATGTGTTTGTGTTTGCAGTGTGAGGTTAATGTGTTTGCAGTGTGAGGTTAATGTGTCTGCAGTGTGAGGTTAATGTGTCTGCAGTGTGAGGTTAATGTGTCTGCAGTGTGAGGTTGATGAGTTTGCAGTGTGAGGTTAATGTGTCTGCAGTGTGAGGTTAATGTGAGGTTAATGTGTCTGCAGTGTGAGGTTAATGGGTCTGCAGTGTGAGGTTAATGTGTTTGCAGTGTGAGGTTAATGTGTTTGAGTTTGCAGTGTGAGGTTAATGTGTTTGCAGTGTGAGGTTGATGAGTTTGCAGTGTGAGGTTAATGTGTCTGCAGTGTGAGGTTAATGTGTCTGCAGTGTGAGGTTGACTGGAGAGCAGTGAAGCACAAACGCATTAAAAGTGGAGAATCAGATCTGATCACTGATCTCCTGGGATTGTCACGCTCCACAGTCTCTCAGAGAATGGTGCAAAAAAACAAAAAAAACATCCAGTGAGCAGCAGTTCTGTGGGCGAAATCGCCTTGATAATGAGAGGGGTCAGGAAGGTGACAGTAACGCAAATAAGCACACATTACAACAGTGGTGCCCAGAAGAGCATCTCTGAGCACACAATACGTCAGACCTCTTCAGTGGATAGGCTACAGCAGCAGAAGAACAATGAGTCTGAAATATAGAGTCAAATACCTAATAAAGTGCTCACTGAGTGCACATGCGGTGCCTGTTGGTCAAGGTCGTGGGTTCTCTCTCTCTGCTCCCTTCCAGTGGTCTCAGGCCTGACGTTATGCTTTTTGTTTTGCTAATCTGTCATTGGGTGATTTATAGCGCCGTGTTCTGTGCCCTGGGTGCTCTGGGATACAGATCTACGGCACCTTTCTGGTGATAACCCACCTTTCTGTGTTAGCATTAATGTGAAAATCCTGCCTCTTGTTCTTCACAGCTTTTATTTTGGGAGAGGAGGAGAGGGAGAGAGAGAGAGAGGGAGAGAGAGAGAGGGAGAGGGAGGGAGAGGAGGAGAGGGAGGGAGAGAGAGAGAGGGAGAGGAGGAAAAGGAGGAGAGGAGGGAGAGAGAGAGAGAGGGAGGGAGCGGAGGAGAGAAGGAGAGGGAGGGGGAGAGAGAGAGGGAGAGGAAGGTCTTTGGCTAAAACCAGGATAAAGACAGGCAGCGATTTGCCTACCACAGTGTAATTTATATAACACCGTGCCCCCCCCCCAAAGGCAGAGTTTAAAAGTCAGCGTTTAAAGCAGTGACAGGAGCAATAACTCAGTCTGTGCCAGGGGGAACGTCTCTTTCTCTCCTGCTCTGACACTTTGGCTGTTCTGCCCTTTCTCGGCTGCCAGTTATGGTGCGTTAATCAACGGGTTCTTTTCAAAAACCCGAATAAAAGTCAAGTTTCTGAAGAATGAGTTTGTTCCGCACCGTAGATTACTGCCAGATCATCCTTGTTTTTTTTGGGTTGCCAGACTGGTTTTTACGATCCTAAACCAACATTACTGTCTGCCAGAGCTGCCAGATCACAATAAAAGTCCAACTCTTGGATTACTACAGCAATCTGTTGCAAAATTAAAACCTGAAAAATCAGTAAACTACTAAAATGAATAAAATTACTAAACTGCAGACTGTGCTTCGAAACATATCTATCTTCAAATTATGTTACATTTCTGGCATTTGGCATATTCTTATCCAACAAACAACTTGTTTTACACTTTTAAAATGCCAATTTTAACACTCCCGTGGCGCACTTGTTTGCAAAAGCTATTTAAAAACCAAAACTTTAAAAGATGGCAAAGATAGTGAATTGGAGACACTTTAAAAGATGGTAAAGATGTTGTTGAGTTGCATTAGCTAATGACACAGACACGGCAGAGAACATTAGGATGATTCGGAGGCCCTTGATTGGCTGAATCCTACGGCCCCTGAGTGTCTGGTTTCTGCTTGTGGCCCTCGGGAGCGGGAGCTCGGAAGTCCGTCTCTTGGACGACGGCACTGTGTTGGACGCAGAGCGAAAGGCCAGCTCGTTGTGAGCTGAATGTGAGCTGAATGTGAGCTGAATGTGAGCTGGCTTATTCGCCATTTAGCCCATGGACATGAAGACTGCAGACTCAGAACCTGACAACCACCCTCAGGCTGATCCCTGTGCTGATCCCCTGTGCTGATCTCCCCGTGCTGATCTCCCTGTGCTGATCTCCCTGTGCTGATCCCCTGTGCTGATCTCCCTGTGCTGACCCCCTGTGCTGATCTATTGTGCTGATCCCCTGTGCTGATCCTCTGTGCTGATCTCCCTGTCATGATCCCCTGTGCTGATCCCCTGTGCTGATCCCCTGTGCTGATCCTTTGTGCTGATCCTCTGTGCTGATCCTCTGTGCTGATCTCCCTGTGCTGATCCCCTGTGCTGATCTCCCTGTGCTGATCCCCTGTGCTGATCCCCTGTGCTGATCTCCCTGTGCTGATCTCCCTGTGCTGATCTCCCTGTGCTGATCCCCTGTGCTGATCCCCAGGGGCTCTGTCCATCTCTGTCCGCGCTCCTTGTCCCCTGAGCTCCACCCATCAGCAGAGCCGAGTAAAAGAGTTGAGAAGAAATCGAGAAATTGTGAATTAGACAAATGCCACAGAGAGGTGGACCCACAGGTCAGTTACAGACGTGGCAGGTGGGGAGAGGTGGACCCACAGGTCAGTTACAGACGTGGCAGGTGGGGAGAGGTGGATCCACAGGTCAGTTACAGACGTGGCAGGTGGGGAGAGGTGGACCCACAGGTTGATCTTGCGTGCCACACGTTTCCAAAGTGAGGGCCAAGGAGACATGAGAAGTAAAACGTATGAAAGTGAATCCGGATTTAACCTGGATGTCTGCTGCTTGGGCCACCCCTCTGTGACCATAACTCAGCGGTGACTCATCGATGACTCAGCACGGAGCCCCGCCCGCCCCGTCAGCCAATGGCTGAAAGGCTCGGTGAGGAGCAGGCTGGGTTCACACTGTAGGGAGGCCCGTGCTGTTGAGTTCTACCTCTCCATTCCTCCCTCCTTTCTCTCTCTTCCTCTCTCTCCTCTGGGAGACTATTATCCTCTCCCATTAGTCATTCTCCCCCTCTCTCTCTCTCTCTCTCTCTCTCTCTCTATCTCTCTCCCTCTCTCTCTGTAGAGGGGGAAATGGCCACTGAAGGTGACACAGGGGTTGTAAATCTGCAGTGTTCTCTCATGGCAGTTTGAGCCGTTCGTTCAGACCCTAATCCCCCCTGTGCGTTCCCAGGGTGTTACCTTCCCAGGGTGTTGCCTTCACAGGGTGTTACCTTCCCAGGGTGTCACCTTCACAGGGTGTTACCTTCACAGGGTGTTACCTTCACAGTGTGTTGCCTTCCCAGGGTGTTACATTCACAGGGTGTTATAGTCACAGGGTGTTATAATCACAGGGTGTCATAGTCACAGGGTGTTATAATCACAGGGTGTCATAGTCACAGGGTGTTATAATCACAGGGTGTTATAGTCACAGGGTGTTATAATCACAGGGTGTTATAATCACAGGGTGTTATAATCACAGGGTGTCATAGTCACAGGGTGTTATAGTCACAGGGTGATATAATCACAGGGTGTTATAATCACAGGGTGTTATAGTCACAGGGTGTTATAATCACAGGGTGTTATAGTCACAGGGTGTTATAATCACAGGGTGTTATAATCACAGGGTGTCATAGTCACAGGGTGTTATAATCACAGGGTGTTATAATCACAGGGTGTTATAATCACAGGGTGTTATAATCGCAGGGTGTTATAATCGCAGGGTGTTATAATCACAGGGTGTTATAATCACAGGGTGTTATAATCACAGGGTGTTATAATCACAGGGTGTTATAATCGCAGGGTGTCATAGTCACAGGGTGTCATAGTCACAGGGTGTTATAATCGCAGGGTGTTATAGTCACAGGGTGTTATAATCACAGGGTGTTATAGTCACAGGGTGTTATAGTCACAGGGTGTTATAATCACAGGGTGTTATAATCACAGGGTGTTATAATCACAGGGTGTCATAGTCACAGGGTGTTGTATTCATTCATCCATTTGCTCATTAAGTTTTTATTTATTTATTTATTATTATTTTTAAGCATTCTGGGATGGAATTTTTAGCTGAAGGTCACGGAAGGTCGTTGTCCCTGGATACAGACGGGTGAGGGCTGCAGTTCTCATGCTCTCGGTTCTGCATTATTCATGATTTCTTGCAAGATTTCAGTTTTCCTTTTTTTTGCCGCGGTGCTGTGACATTCCTTTGCTGTTATTTGCACCAATTAAAGACACACTAACTGTGGGAGACTGCCAGGTTTTTTCTTTTCTATTTTAAAAACCTTGATATTCTTGGTTTTTTATGTATTTCAGCTGTGACTCGAATGCCAGGTCTGCTGGTGTAATTGCTGTTGTGAAATTGACTTAACCCATCAAACAGTTATGTGCCAAGCAAAAACAGCTATTCATTACACCAAATATTATATATTTTTAATGCTGCTAAATCTTGGTAATTTGGAGGATAGGGCACTGAAATACCTGCAGGCATCTGTACGTAAACTCATCTGTACATAGACTAATCTGTACGTAAACTGATAAACTCATCTGTTCAAGATCTCATAAGTCAATGATTTTGTCTCGCTAAGGGAAATGCCTGGGACCCAGGAGGTTGGTGGTTCAAGCCTCGCAGTGGCCACAATAAGATCCATGCAGTTATTGGGCTCTTGAACAAGACCATTTACCCTACATTGCTCCAGGGGGGATTGTCTCCTGCTTAGTCTAAGCAACTGAAAGTTACTTTGGATAAAAGTCAGCCAAATAACGCATTATTATAATTATACTTGATCATCTCTGCAATTTATGGAAAATAACGGTAAAGAAAGGAAAAACACCAATGCCTTTCTGGTGTAATTAACCATGCTGGTATCCAGGGGATACTGCTGAAGAAATTAATTAAATTCTTGTTAACTAGCACATCCGCCGAATCAATTAAATTCATTTTTATTTTATTTTTTTCTTTACAGAAAACCGTTACACAAATTTACAGAGTACTTTACAGAGTAGCAGAAGCAGAAGATAATTCTCCTTTTCTGGTCTTCAGCAGGTGTCACTGGTCTGGCTGAGGGTGTCTGTAAAAGAATACCCCACACACACTACTCCTTTATGGAACAAGCTATTCAGGTCCTATTTATAGCATTGTGGTAATGACATCACCCTATTACAGTGTTATAAATAGGACCTGAAGTGTTTACGAAGACCTGAGGGCCAAAACACAGATTTTCTTTCTCTTTCTTTTTCTCTCACGCATGCATGCACGCACGCGCACACACACACACACACACACACACACCAGAGCCCTGTTTAATGAGGCAAAGAGGGTCTCAATGGAGTTTGAAAATATGTTCCATATTTATGCTGTAATTATTTTTCAAAAGATTTCCTCCAGGGAAAGTACCCATATCGACTATACATGAAGCCGGCTGGGCAGAATTTTTATTTTTATTTTTTTGGACAAACCTTCTTAGACGAACCACCCAAGGGGCCTTCTGAAACTGTACGAGAGAAACGAGGTGAAATTGAACAGGGATTTAGAGGACGAGAGGGACTGTGAATGCTGACAGAGAGGAGCCTAACGGTCTGGTCTGGCGCCCTCTATCTGCAGTCTGGTGGTACTGCGGTCCCACCTCTCCTCCAAGACCCGCAGCCCCGAACTGTGTGGATGTTCTACCGCCCCCCCCCCCCTCCCGGCACCCCCTCCCGGGAGTGTAGAGGAGATCCCCGCCTCCCTCTTAACCGAAGCGAGCTCTTCGTTGGCGGAGGAGGAGGAGGAGGAGGAGGACTGTGGCAACGTGTCATTAGCGGTCTCGCTGTGAGGTCACGGACCCAGAAATGTAATCACAAAGGAAGAATAAAACAAAGCCACAGTCCCCGCCCCCCTTTCCTCCTCCTCGGTCGGATCAATACGCATTACTGGCGTGATGTACGTATAATTAGCCAAAGTTAATAACCAGGAGAGAAATTGCACGGTTACGTCAACGATCATACCATTTCCACTCTCCCTCTGTGCGGCTTAATCACACTCACTGCCAGGACCAGCCGCTATATACAGTATATTTTTAGCTATGCCATTTTACTTTAGCATAGAAACATAGGCATTGCTGTTAAAATGTGTATATAAACAATAATAAATAGAATAATAATTTGAAGATCTCTGTTGAAATCTGTTTCTTTCTTTCTTCTCCCTCTCCCTCTCTCTCTCTCTCTCTCACCCTCACCCTTGCTACTGTAATATTGTATTTTTTTAATCAGTTTTTTTTTTTTGGGCGAGGGTGGGGGGATAGGGGGGGTGAGAAAATAGAATTCGCACTTCTGCGTGTCTTCCGGAAAGTTACAGGCACGGAAGGTGGGTTATATCCTGGCCTCGGTACGACAAGATTAAAGAGATTCGCAAAGTGAACTACATTTGAGTTCAGTTCGCAGAGTGAGGGGGCGTAATTGGAAATTGTCAAAGGATAAATTCCACACAGAAATTAGGAAGTATTTTTTCACACAGAGACTGGTAACTATGTGGAATAGCTTGTCTGGACATGTAGTGGGGACCAAAACACTGGGGGTTTTCAAGACCAGGCTTGATATGGTGCTAAATACTATTTTGCTTTCAGCACACTTTAGTGGTAGGAAAACGTCCTGGGCAGAATGGCTTGTTGTCGTTATGTTACAGTGTGTTATGTCAGGCCATGACAATGGCACCTGGGCTGGCTGAAGTTCACACCTCTGTCCTCGTGTTCTGAGGGCTTGCCATGAAATTATGAACGTTCTAAACCTACCAAAACTCAAGTTACAAATGAAGACAATCACCATCTTATAATTATTCATGCATTAGTAAGTAATATCCGCTAGATTTTTTTGCAAAGGGGCATCCAAGCATCACCGCTTATTCCAGGTCAGGGTCAGGGTCTAAATGTACTTGAGGGGTGCTTGGGCCTATCCCAGAATGCACTGGGCAAGAGGCAGGAATACACCTTGGACAGGTCACCAATCCATCACAGGACATGTGCACCATTCACTCACATGCCGAACCTGGAGAGGAAAGCCATGCAGACGCAGGGAGAACATGGCACAGGAAGTCACTCTGAGTCATCTCTGCATGTAGACCGTAGATATTCTGTTGTGTCTTTTCCTCCTATTGTCCTGCAGAAGTCAACCCATGAAAGTCTTACTTCGTGATGTCTGTCCAGTCCTTGGACAAGGCAAACGCTCTCTTTCTTTCTCTCCTTCTCATTCATCCCTCTCTCTCTCTCTCTCTCTCCCTCTGCAGTATAAACAAGTGGAGCAGTACATGTCCTTCCACAAACTTCCGGCGGACTTCCGGCAGAAGATCCACGATTACTACGAGCACCGGTACCAGGGGAAGATGTTCGACGAGGAGAGCATCCTGGAGGAACTCAACGAACCACTACGGGAGGTGAGAGAGGGCAGGGGGAAGGGGTCTCTCTCTGTGTGCTTCCAGAACCTTCCGCCATCTTCACCCTCCCCCATCATCATCATCATCATCATCATCATCGTTCACCTGAGACCCCGCATTGTTAACCCTTTCAGGCCCAACAGTGCCATATAGCATTATTTACCTTTTCAACCCATCAAAAGAACTGCTATGATACTGTTTCTGAGCCGTTTGCCTGCTCAGCCTGCAGTGCCCCCTACTGGTCACAGCACTCACAGCTAGTACATTTCATTGCGTAAATAAATACTGCTTTTTATAGCAGAGATTCTTGTATTTGCCTCACAGCTGCACAGACATAGACACACGTGTAGCAGACATTCCATACATGCAATGCAGCTCAACGTGCTTCACATTGGAGCAGATCCATCCATCCTTCCATCCATTATCTTAACCCGCTTATCCTGAACAGGGTCGCAGGGGGGCTGGAGCCTATCCCAGCATACATTGGGCGAAAGGCAGGAATACACCCTGGACAGGTTGCCAGTCCATCGCAGGGCACACACACCATTCACTCACACACTCATACCCACGGGCAATTTAGACTCTCCAATCAGCCTAACCTGCATGTCTTTGGACCAGAGTACCCGGAGGAAACCCGCGCAAACACGGGGAGAACATGCATACTCCACACAGAGAGACACTGGCCAACCGGGATTTGAACCCAGGACCTCCTTGCTGTGAGGCTTGTAGCAGGTCAAATAATAATAATACAACAAAGCAGAGATACATTAAGGTACATGAAAAGAAAATGGCGGCTTACAAACTGCCTTTCTGTGACGAGTGTCTGCAGCCCAGCTTCAGTTACCAACCGACACTTCAGCCTGCTCTGCCTTCCGCCCGACCAACCGACACTTCAGCCTGCTCTGCTCTCCGCCCCGACCAAGCTCCGGCAGACTGACACATTTCTCGATCTTTTTTAATACTGACACGCCGTGAATAGCGTCGGCTAGATTGGCAGGAGATGGGATGTGGGGGAGTTGTTGTTTTTTCTCTCTTTATTCTCTTAAGATGCACCGTGTCGGTGTTGCTCTGCAAGTACCTGGGCGTGATATAGCAAGGTGTTTGTGACAAGTACTGTAATATCTCTCTCTCTCTCTCTCTCTCCCCCTCTCTCCCCCTCTCTCTCCCTCTCTCTCTCCCCCTCTCTCTTCCTCTCTCTCTCTCTCCCTCTCTCTCTTCCTCTCTCTCTCCCTCTCTCTCCCCCCCTCTCTCTTCCTCTCTCTCTCTCTCCCTCTCTCTCTCTCCCCCTCTCTCTCTCTCTCTCTCTCTCTCCTCCTCTCTCCCTCTCTCTCTCTCTCTATCTCTCTCTCTCTTTGCCCAGGAAATCGTCAACTTTAACTGCAGGAAGCTGGTGGCCTCCATGCCCCTGTTCGCCAACGCCGAGCCCAACTTCGTCACGGCGATGCTGACCAAGCTGCGCTTCGAGGTCTTCCAGCCGCGGGACTACATCATCCGCGAGGGCACCATCGGCAAGAAGATGTACTTCATCCAGCACGGGGTGGTGAGCGTGCTCACCAAGGGCACCATGGGAATGAAGCTCTCCGACGGATCCTACTTCGGAGGTGTGGCTCAGTCCGCCGTCCGACGTGCAGAAAACGTCCCGTTTGAAAGTCGGTGGCGTTCGGCTTTTGAAAGTCGGTGGTGTTCGGCTTTTGAAAGTCGGTGGTGTTTGGCTTCTTGGTCGGTTGGGCGGGGCGTACGTTGTCACGGGTTACGAAGTTGGGGGGGGGGGGGGGGGCTGTGGTCGGATGCCATCTCGCACCTTTAGCGAGGTGTGATTGCGACAACCAAAGGGATAGATAGCCAAAACTATACATGCTCCCGACCACCTCCTGATTGGTCAAAGGAAAATCGAAACACAGACTCTCCTCTGTGTGTCGCAATGTGAAGGTCTCACACTTTATGATGATTTTTGATCTGAAAATACAATTTAAAAAAAAACTCTCTAACCAATCAGGTGATGGCCTTTAAAGGTAAGCAGACACATTTTTGAGCGTCAACCTCTTGATTGACATCATATGCAGAAGAACACACTTTTATACCATTTACATTTTACATTTTTGTCATTTGGCAGACGCTTTTAATCCAAAGCGACTTACAAGTGCATAGGTTCTTCCACAAGTTAAAGCATTACATCCATAACTAGTAAAATACACATGAAGTGTTGTTCTAAACATATAGTCATCATAAGTGCAATTTTATTTATTTATTTATTTTTTGGGGTTAGACAAGAGGGATAGGGATATCAGAAAGGGGGGCGGGGGAAGCTACAGGCAGCGACATCACCCAGGGGTGGGAGGGATAAGTATCAGCAATTATACAAGACTTTGGATTGGTTGGTGGAATGCCTTTAAATCCTGTACATTTAACTGTTGTTGTGTTGCCTTTCGCTATTAAACTACAATTAATTGGTGTCTCAGGGAAAGTTCATCAGACAACAGTGCCCCCTTTGGTCAATTGATAGAATGCAGCATGAAAAGAAGCAGACTTGCTTGATTTTTTTTTCTGATTGATTTTTTAAACTTTTTGAACAGATTAGGGCAGTACAGAGATGAGTATTCACAACTATGACATAAGAGAAAAGCAAAATAAAGAGATAAAATCTTAAAACATGCCGTGACCTGGCTAAAGATGTTATATGAAGGTGCTATGGAGTGATGTAAGCACACCAGCAAGCCCATTCTGGTCGTCATGGAGACAGTGTGTGTGAGAGGCGTCTCCTTCCATTGTTCCATTGAGGTCAGTCTCCTTTGTTTTTGACATCGCTTTTAACCGACTCACGTTATGTCACGCTGTACTGAGAAAGGACTGGGCGAAAAGATGCAAAAAGATGTTATGTAACTTACCTTTTGCTTAAAGGTAAGCAGACAAATTTGTGAGCGTCTACCTTTTGATTGACATCATACGCAGAAGAACACACTTTTATACCAGCTCTAGAGTCGGCTACAGGCAGCGACATCACCCAGGGGTGGGCGGGATAAGTATCAGCAATTATACAAGACTTTGGATTGGTTGGTGGATGCTTTTGCATAACAAGAATCAAATGTTGAATTGTTGAACCTTGTCGTCATCCATCCAAGAAGCCGTTGGCTCGCTAAATGTGGCAGTATTATAGAGAGGGTCGCTTGCAGTTAGACCCCGCAGTAGGTCTGACAGTAGACCCCGCAGTAGGTCTGGCAGTAGACCCCGCAGTAGGTCTGGCAGTAGACCCCGCAGTAGGTCTGACAGTAGACCCCGCAGTAGGTCTGGCAGTAGACCCCGCAGTAGGTCTGACAGTAGACCCCGCAGTAGGTCTGACAGTAGACCCCGCAGTAGGTCTGACAGTAGACCCCGCAGTAGGTCTGGCAGTAGACCCTGCAGTAGGTTCCACAGTAGACCCCGCAGTAGACCCTGCAGTAGGTTCCACAGTAGACCCCGCAGTAGGTCTGACAGTAGACCCTGCAGTAGGTTCCACAGTAGACCCCGCAGTAGACCCTGCAGTAGGTTCCACAGTAGACCCCGCAGTAGGTCTGGCAGTAGACCCCGCAGTAGGTCTGGCAGTAGACCCTGCAGTAGGTCTGGCAGTAGACCCCGCAGTAGGTCTGGCAGTATACCTCGCAGTAGGTCTGGCAGTAGACCCTGCAGTAGGTCTGGCAGTAGACCCCGCAGTAGGTCTGACAGTAGACCCCGCAGTAGGTCTGGCAGTAGACCCTGCAGTAGGTCTGGCAGTAGACCCTGCAGTAGGTTCCACAGTAGACCCCGCAGTAGGTCTGACAGTAGACCCTGCAGTAGGTTCCACAGTAGACCCCGCAGTAGGTCTGGCAGTAGACCCCGCAGTAGGTCTGGCAGTAGACCCTGCAGTAGGTCTGGCAGTAGACCCCGCAGTAGGTCTGGCAGTAGACCCCGCAGTAGGTCTGGCAGTAGACCCCACAGTAGGTCTGGCAGTAGACCCCACAGTAGGTCTGGCAGTAGACCCCACAGTAGGTCTGGCAGTAGACCCCGCAGTAGGTCTGGCAGTAGACCCTGCAGTAGGTCTGGCAGTAGACCCTGCAGTAGGTCTGGCAGTAGACCCTGCAGTAGGTCTGGCAGTAGACCCTGCAGTAGGTTCCACAGTAGACCCCGCAGTAGGTCTGACAGTAGACCCTGCAGTAGGTTCCACAGTAGACCCCGCAGTAGGTCTGGCAGTAGACCCCGCAGTAGGTCTGGCAGTATACCCCGCAGTAGGTCTGGCAGTAGACCCCGCAGTAGGTCTGGCAGTAGACCCCGCAGTAGGTCTGGCAGTAGACCCCACAGTAGGTCTGGCAGTAGACCCTGCAGTAGGTCTGGCAGTAGACCCCACAGTAGGTCTGGCAGTAGACCCCACAGTAGGCCCCGCAGTAGGACCCGCAGCAGGCCTGTGACAGAAGCCCTTTGTGCTGCGGTGTGTAGATTTATTCCGCCGGGCCCCTCGTGCCGGGGGGAGAGCAGTCCGCTCACAGCTCCGTGACGGGAAGGCATTCATCTTCTCAAAGCGTTTGTTTTTCCGTGCGGTCCGTGCGGGTGTCTGGAGGAAGATATGTCTCTTTTTTTCTCCCCGGCACAAAGGCACTCTGACGCCCACTCGGTTTGTTCTTTTCGACGGGCTCACAGATCTCCCTCCTGCCTGTCAGGCCACTCAACAGCTCGCGCTCCCAAATGCTGCAGTATTGGGGTACGGCTGGGGGCTCAGTCACCCCGCCACCCCCCCGCCGTCTCCGCTGGGCGACCGCGTCGCGCTCCTCCTCCCGCGCGGGATTAAACTCGCCGAGAAAATGACACTATTCACGACGTAATAAACACCGTGTCAAAAATCCGTCGGGAAGCTCGTGAAACTCCGGTTTTATAACTGTAGCAATTTTACAGGACTTTTGATTGGCAGGTGGGTTGGGCCTGGGGGAGGTCTGGTCTTGCTGTGCATTTACCTGAGTGAGTTTACCTGAGTTTACCTGAGTTCACCTGAGTTCACCTGAGTTTACCTGAGTTTACCTGAGTTCACCTGAGTTTACCTGAGTTCATCACTGACCCTGAGTCTCATGGAGTTCATCATACGACATGGCTCAGGCAGTAAGAGCAGTCGTCTCATTGGCTCAGGCAGTAAGAGCAGTCGTCTCATTGGCTCAGGCTGTAAGAGCAGTCGTCTCATTGGCTCAGGCTGTAAGAGCAGTCGTCTCATTGGCTCAGGCTGTAAGAGCAGTCGTCTCATTGGCTCAGGCAGTAAGAGCAGTCGTCTCATTGGCTCAGGCAGTAAGAGCAGTCGTCTCATTGGCTCAGGCTGTAAGAGCAGTCGTCTCATTGGCACAGGCTGTAAGAGCAGTCATCTCATTGGCTCAGGCTGTAAGAGCAGTCGTCTCATTGGCTCAGGCAGTAAGAGCAGTCGTCTCATTGGCTCAGGCTGTAAGAGCAGTCGTCTCATTGGCTCAGGCAGTAAGAGCGGTCGTCTCATTGGCTCAGGCAGTAAGAGCAGTCGTCTCATTGGCTCAGGCGGTAAGAGCAGTCGTCTCATTGGCTCAGGCAGTAAGAGCGGTCGTCTCATTGGCTCAGGCAGTAAGAGCGGTCGTCTCATTGGCTCAGGCAGTAAGAGCGGTCGTCTCATTGGCTCAGGCAGTAAGAGCAGTCGTCTGGCAGTCAGAGGGTTGCCGGCTTGATCCCCCGCCCGGGCTGTGTTGAAGTGTCCCTGAGCAAGACGCCTAACCCCCAAATGCTCCTGACGAGCTGGTCGGGGCCTTGCATGGCAGCCAATCGCCGTCGTTGTGTGAGTGTGTGTATGAATGGGTGAATGGAGAAGCATCAATTGTACAGCGCTTTGGATAAAGGCGCTATATAAATGCCTGCTATTTACCATTTACCATCATAAAATAGGGCCCCCTTTGGTCAACGGATAGACTGCAATGTGAAAATAAACAGAATTGCTTGTTTTTTAGTTTTTTGTTAATTTTTTTTACAGACATCGGTATTCCCAACTGGGAGATAAGCGAAAAGTCAAATAAAAGATGATCTTAAAGCATCTTATTACACGTCTAAAAATGTTAGGACAACATGCTTCATGTAATATGTCACCAAAAAGTATAAGTTATATACAACATGAGCTCTCAAATGCTAGATTTCTCAGTTGTTGTCCTTCATTGAGGAACCTGGTCCACTGGTCTTTTAGCAGAGAGGGCAAAGACAGGCGATGTCTCACTTTTAGAATCCCACCCCATCCTCTGATTGGCCAGATAGGACAGCCCAGCGTATCAGCATGGGAACGGGGTTTGCTGGTTTTATCTGTTGGAAAAGGCAGTTCCCGTTTTCTCTCCTGATGCGATCCTCGACGCAACCCCATTACTTAACCCCCCCTCCTGCACGAACTGTAGGGCGTTGTGGAGTTAAACCCTTACACACTCGCCCAACGATTTTTACAGCCCGTTAAGGACCTAGTGCTTACCGGGGAAAATGCCAGGTACTTATTCGGTAACTATTTGTGTTTCAGTGGTAATTACTATGAAACGGGCTGTAAAACGTATTTACATAGTCCTCATTTAGGGTACTTGCTGACTTGGTTTCATCGCACCTGCCACTGAAATCAAGGTAGTTGCCTAATAATTACGCACGTAGCTGCATTCACGCAGAAAAACGAGGTAGCTAATGGGCTATTAGAATAAAGCGTTACCAAAAAAAACGCATTAAAATGTATGACAACGTAAGTATGATTAAGGGATGCTTTTCGCCTTCATTACGGTAAAACATGTTTGTTTCAGGAGTTATGTCTCCGTCTTCGGGGGCGTAGTTTAAAATATTCAGTCAGACAGACAGACATCTGACTGCACAATCAGCATCATAATCGGCGTGATTGTTGCCGGCGTTTTATTTTCAGCGAGTTTTTATTTTTTTACCCAGCTTAAGAGGCTGTCTGCTGACGCACGTTTACCATTCATCCGTCACACCGGGTAAAGCACAGAGCAGGTAGATTCTTTCTGCGCCTTTGTGCTGTTAGAAAGCACTCAGGAGCGCGTGAGTCAGCTTCTCGTGGATGGGACGGAAGGAGGGGTTTCTGGGATGGTAGTTGGAGTGAATCGATCTCAATCTTACGGTTTTGTTTCTTTTTAAAGTAAATTAAGCTAAATCAATAAGGCAATAGTCTTTCCAATATCGTAAAGCATTCTGCTTCATTACGTCCTAACGAGAAGGTTTGAGCCGGAGCAACGTTGGCTAATTATCCGTCTTTATCAAATCAGGACAAAAGCGTTTCATCTCACACCTCGGGATCGCTGAATGATCCATCCCCCACGTGGTCCACCTGGATTTAAGCCGGGTTTTCTATCTCACACGGGCCTGTTCCCGCATCTCAGTGAGATTTTCCACTTTTCCACCCGCCTTCTCTTCCCCCTTTCCGATTGGCCCTTTCTAATGGGGGGAGGAAAACATTTTTTTTTAAGATACAAACTTCCTCAAAAAGCAGAATAAGAATCACAATACAATAAAATTGCAATCTGACTACTAAAAAAGATATTTTTCATCTTGTCTCTCAGAGATTAAAAAGAAAAACCTTTTGTAAAATTATTGATTTTGAAGTTGCCGAAGCCACAATAGTTGTGTTAAAAAATGGTTTCACATGATGGTCACATGAATTGGCATTAACTAATGCAGTTGTTAACATGAATTACAAATACATGAATTAAGCATGGAATTAATGTATTTGTTTAACTAATGTATTAGTTACTTATACATTAGCAAACCTTGGGATGAGCCATTAACAGTTGTATTTATTCCAATATGAATTGGGATTAACTAATGTAGTTGTTAACATAAATGAATGCTGTACAAATACATAAACAATGCTGTACAGATAAACATCTCAGTAGTTTGTTAAATTGAAAGTTAGTTGGTTAACAACTACATCATGCCAGTTCATGACACCTTATTGCAAAATGTAACCCAACGTAATTTTCAGAAAGCACAATATCTCTCTCCCTCCTCCTCTCTCTCTCTCTCTGTCTCAATGTCTCTCTCTCTCTCTCTCTCTCTCTGTCTCTCTGTCTCTGTAAAATGAGAATGAGAGTAGCAACAACTACTATATGAACAGTAACTATGTGAACTCTCCCCCTCCCCCCTCTCTCTCCCTCTCTCCCCTCTCTCTTTCTCTTATCCTCCCTCTCTCTCCCCTCCCCCCTCTCTTTCTCTCCCATCTCTTTCTCTCCCCTCTCTCTTTCTCTTATCCTCTCTCTCTCCCCCCTCCCTCTCCCTCCCTCTCTCTCCTTCTCTCTCCCCCCTCTCTCTCTCTCTCTCTCCCTCTCTCTCCCCCCCTCTCTCCCTCCCTCCCTCCCTCACTCTCTCTCTCTCTCCCTCCCCCCCTCCCTCTCTCTCTCTCCCTCTCTCTCTCTCTCTCTCAGAGATCTGCCTGTTGACCCGAGGCAGGCGCACAGCCAGTGTCCGTGCGGAGACGTACTGTCGGCTGTACTCTCTGTCCGTGGACAACTTCAACGAGGTCCTGGAGGAGTACCCCATGATGAGGAGGGCCTTCGAGACCGTGGCCATCGACCGGCTGGACCGCATAGGTACCCCCGCCCCCCCAGCAGAGTCATTATAAGAGTGCAGAACACAGAGCTGGTGGAAGCGCACGGAGCTGACGCGCATTTCACACGGCTAACGTCAACTAACGATCGCAAACGTACTTTTAGGTAGTGTGCGGCAAACCAAAATGGCTGCCGATGGGGAAGACGCAGTGAGGACAGAAGTTGTCGATCATTCGGCGGCTGTACTTCATGTATGCAACAGCACTTTAATCTACGTAATATTTGTTCTCACCCAGGGTACGCAGCTAATCAGCGAGCTGGCATTATTAGACCAAGGCCTTGGTGGCAAATTAAATGTGATGTTCACTTAAAATTGTTCAACGGTAACCGACATAGTTCGCCAAAAATGTTGACTGTGCGTCTGACGGGGCCCTGGGGTGTGTGTGGTCAACTCGACTCGAGCCAAACGAGAAGATCCTGTCACTCTCTGTCTGCCACTGTGGGCTGCACTCACACTGACACGTCACTGGCGTAGGCCACTGGACCCACGCAACTGTCGTAGCTGACCTAACACACCCAGTGGTAGTTCTGCTCCACCTGGTTCTGTGTAGGCCCGACTATATTATTGTAGCGATATTTCTGGGCCACGAACAATATTCCCCTGGTAGATTGAGCGCTAATGGGCAGCGTACCTGTTATTAACGATGTGATTAATGCTACCCTGTGTTCAGAAGCGTTTGAAAACGGACAAGATTAGAAGAAAGTTAGACGCGCAGG
>NC_083764.1:65086814-65091814 GCF_963514075.1 Conger conger | reverse complement strand
TTTTCTCTGTTTTGAAAAAAAGAAAAGAAAAACAGAGTTGAGCATTATTTCTATTACTTGAATTCATGTGTGGTCTGTTCTCATTCCTTAAGAGGTTGTTGACGCGTCGCTGTGCGTCGAGGTGCGTTTCACAGCTCCGCGGTGACACCGGCGGGAGATACGCTGTAATCTATCAAACGTGTTTATGAATCGACGTGTGCATGTATAGCCCTAAAATGGATATAAATATTCTGCAATAGATCCGCCCAGCCTTACATAATGTCTGTTGCTTTAAATATGTATGGAATTTGTTTTTGTAGAGATGAAAAATAATATGTGTCTTTATATTGTCATTTACTGTAAGGTGTTGTGATGTCGGGTCTTTGTAAGATTTTTAAAAATTTGTTCATGTACCCAGAAAGTATGGCAATTCTTCACAAAGGTCTGGAATAGCTAAATTCACGATAAAGTATCGGCCTAACTGACTAATTAACCACAGTGGGTAATGTGGCTTCACACACGTTAAAATTGTCCTATAGCTACTAAGAAAGCCGTTTAATGGCCCTGCCACAGTTCCCCTTTTGGTCTGCCTTGGTCCGTGTTTTTAAAAAGGTTTCCGCTTTTGAGCTGAATTCATCTGCCTTTGAGTTCCTTCCCTCCCCTCTAAGACAGTTTGAAGTGGCTCAGGTGTGCTTTATATGCATATGTGGTTCCAAGACTCTCAAACAGCAGTGAGCGACTGGATATATCTGACTGCAGCCCACATCGTAATCCTGTTAAAACCGGTTTCAGCCTCTCAGACCTGTGTGCTTTCTCCCGGCTCCAGAAAAACAGGAAAACCGTTCGCAAGATCTTTTCCAGACATTGCGCCAAAACGTTTAAAGAATCTGCCATGTTTTTGACGGATGTGCGTGTTTGTAGTAGTACGATTATAGCGCCATTCCAAAGCACGGACTGCTGGTCAGAGTCCTGTATTCAAACCAAACTTATCGTTTTTTTCCATACATTTTGTTACGTGAATGTTGACTCTTTGTGTACTTTTTGATGGATTTTAGTCTTCTGATGATTGGCGCGACCGTCATATGAATTTATGAAAGGCGCAACAGAAGAACCCAGCGGTTTGGACTAGATTTGGATTAGATTTTGTCAGACAGAGAGCGATTTCAAAGGCTGCGTGTTCCCCGTCTCCCACTAGCAGCTACTGCTGCCTCTTGCTCGAGTTTCTCCACTTTCACAAACGGACACTTTTAGAATCTTACAGTTTGAAATGTTGACAGTTGCGCTCTCCTGCTGCTTCCGTGCCCATTACACGACATTGACAGATGCTAGCAATACGTTACACTCGCTGGAGCCAAGAATTCGCTACTTCACTAACTTGTACTCCAAATACTGCCGAAGGCAATCCTTGCCCAAGCTTTCCCCCAAGTGCTGAAATCCGGCTCGTGCCCAGTCTCGGAAAGTGCCCGTTTGATCCTGGTCGCCGAACCACTGGAAAGGTCATACGTTCAAAAGCCACGTCCTGATTAATTCCAATTCTGTGCTAGTTCCTTTTCTCCAAACACAGCTTCAAACTTCAAACAGGCGCTCTACCGTAGGTTAGCTTTGCTCCTGTCTCCGTGGCTTTGTACAGAGAGCCGTCACCCCCCCATGCCGGCATCAGAGGGTTGCTGGTTAACGTCCCAGACCGATAAAATAAAATAAAGTGAAAAACCAAAGAAATGCAAATGGTGTCCATCAGTCGCCTGTATTTCATAAACATAGAGGCTTTGGCTGTGATGTAGTCCTGCTCTTAATCTAGGTCTAAAATAATAGATTAATTCAAGTTACTTTGTTTGGGGATCCCAAATTCTTCATATTGCCTAAAATAGCCACCTCTGTCCGAGTATCACTTCACGCCTCGTAAAGCGGGGATGTCCAGTCGTGTGCCACGGCCAAGAGTGTGCAGGTTTTCATTCCAACCAATCACTGATTTCACTGATTAACCGGAGAGGAGGGAACGAGTGAACGAAATCAGCGGGTGTTGTGATTGGCATATTCCCCGCCCTCCCTGGCACACGATTGGACATCCCAGCCCTAAAGACTTCAACGGAGTGCACATTTAACCCACCAGCACATGGAAGGCTGTCTAAATGGGATATAATTTATAAAGGACATAAATGTAAACATATTAAAAAAGGGAAGATATTTTCCCATTTTAATGAGGACCCCCGAAAGTTCTTGGTCCCCGGGCAGTCAGAACCCTTGTTTGACACTCCCCGAAATGATCCGAGGTCAGCTCGAAATGAGATCTGAGAAGACAAACGTTTGGGACTTCTGAGTGAGTAAGCGTTGCTACGTTAACCCAAGACGGCTTAGCTGTGCTAACCATCCGTCAGTGTTAAACTGAGGGGTTTTCTTTGGCCTCGTCAATCACATGCGTAGTTAAAACAGGCACGTTACCTTAGTCATATCCATGAGTGATGCGTATGCATTTCTCACTGTTGCCGTGGATACCCTACAATATTTGGTTAATTTCGGTTCTGTGCAAGGGAGAAAAATGTACGAACGGATGCTAGCTGCATGTTGAATATTCCAATATTTTGCAATAACATAAAATGGTAATATAATAACATGTTGTAATATTAAGTAAAGTTAAGCAATAGT
This sequence comes from Conger conger, assembly GCF_963514075.1. Taxonomy (NCBI): domain Eukaryota; kingdom Metazoa; phylum Chordata; class Actinopteri; order Anguilliformes; family Congridae; genus Conger; species Conger conger. The sequence goes on along the minus strand of NC_083764.1, from coordinate 65,089,192 downwards.
CTGGAATTTAGTTGAACTTGTATATAAAAACATTTTTTTTTTCAGAATAGTGACAAGAAATCAGCAAAAAACACTTTGAAATAGCAGTACCATCCTGTACCATTACTGCCTGCAGATGCTGCAGCTCATGGATCCTACAGTTCACTAATAATAATAATAATAATAATAATAATAATAATAATAATGATAATAATAATAAAGAACCAACATTCTGCTTGTACTTATTCTCTCCTTTGCATAAACCAAATCATCAACGAAGCAAAAAAAGAGAGAAAAAAACAATGGCAAAAACGTCTCACTAACCCCATTGTTACCAGCTCAGTAAAGTTTCAAAATGAGGATGTTATCCACAATACTGAGTGCAATACGACCGTGTTTGTCTACAAATCATATGTATATGTGTATCACTGGAGACTGGAGAAATACTTTCCTTTTGCCTTTTTATGTGAGTCACACCTTCGCAATAAGGCTGTCCCAAAAACCCATTTTTTTATGTTTTATTATCTCATTTATTGTTGCCTTTTTTAAATCGAATGGTTTAGTGGCCAGACCTGGGAGGTCTGTCCTGTATGTACATATTCTTCATTGTTTTTTTGTTTTTGTTTGTTTGTTTTATTTTAAGAAATTCAAAGTGCCTCCCTGTTGGTGGGATTATGGTTGGGGGAGAAAGGGGGTGTTTTTGTGGGCTCATTCCACTCCTTTATTTTCCCCTCTTTTTTTCCCTCCCTTCTTTTCCTGCTCCTCACTCCACCCGTTGGGAGAGGCTAGGAAACGAGGTGAAGACGAAGGAATCTAGAGAAACAGAATGCTCTCGCTCCGTCTAACGTCTGTTTGAAGCCACGTCAGTTACAGACGTGGCAGACGGGGAGAGGTGGATCCACAGGTCAGTTACAGACGTGGCAGACGGGGAGAGGTGGATCCACAGGTCAGTTACAGACATTTCAGACGGGGAGAGGTGGATCCACAGGTCAGTTACAGACATGGAAGACGGGGAGAGGTGGATCCACAGGTCAGTTACAGATGTGGCAGATCAGTTACAGACATGGCAGACATGGCAGACGGGGAGAGGTGGATCCACAGGTCAGTTACAGACATGGCAGACGGGGAGAGGTGGATCCACAGGTCAGTTACAGATGTGGCAGATCAGTTACAGACAGTTACAGACATGGCAGACATGGCAGACGGGGAGAGGTGGATCCACAGGTCAGTTACAGACATGGCAGACGGGGAGAGGTGGATCCACAGGTCAGTTACAGATGTGGCAGATCAGTTACAGACAGTTACAGACATGGCAGACATGGCAGACGGGGAGAGGTGGATCCACAGGTCAGTTACAGACGTGGCAGACGGGGAGAGGTGGATCCACAGGTCAGTTACAGACGTGGTAGATGGGGAGAGGTGGATCCACAGGTCAGTTACAGACGTGACAGATGGGGAGAGGTGGATCCACAGGTCCAGGTTAAACAGTACATAACACTTTCTGAAAAAATACTTCCACAAAAGGGATGCACTCCTGTTTCCTCGCTCAAAGGAAAGTCCGGGAAACTTCCTGACTTCTACTTCTAGCTCCTGGAAAAGATGGCAGGCCTGGGTCGATTTTTCGGGTGTGGAGCAAGGAAAAGAAAATGAGGAGAAAAATAAGAGACTGGAATGAGTCTCTGTGACTGTCACTTCCTGGGAGAGATTTTCGTCAGCGTGTCTCACATACACGTTTTCCTGTGTTTACACGTTTATCTGAGTTTATATAAGTTTGTGCCAACTGGAGAGTTTGCTGTAAGCGTGTGCTGAACACCATATAGATAAGGTTACACCTCTCCACGTTTCATAACCCTTGCTGCTTTTTAATCATCATTTATTTGTCTGTTTATTTCACGCCTTGATAAGCTGTAATAAACTTGATCAATGGAGTGTTGCCTTATGGGAATTGTAGTTTATTTGCCTTTGGAGGATTTACCAGGCTATGCTATGAAAGTTCGCTGATGATTTTCTGGGTCTTTGAGGGTGAGATTTATCCTGTCATCATTAGTGCTGGGGGTAGTAGGTTATCTCATTACTGGTTAATCAGTTTATCTGATCAGTCACTGGTTAATCAGTTTATCTGATCAGTCACTGGTTAATCAGTTTATCTGATCAGTCACTGGTTAATCAGTTTGTCTGATCAGTCACTGGTTAATCAGTTTATCTGATCAGTCACTGGTTAATCAGTTTGTCTGATCAGTCACTGGTTAATTAGTTTATCTGATCAGTCACTGGTTAATCAGTTTATCTGATCAGTCACTGGTTAATCAGTTTGTCTGATCAGTCACTGGTTAATCAGTTTATCTGATCAGTCACTGGTTAATCAGTTTATCTGATCAGTCACTGGTTAATCAGTTTAT
>NC_083764.1:65076814-65079314 GCF_963514075.1 Conger conger | reverse complement strand
CATCCGGGGCGAAAACAGAGGGGTGTGGGATGTGGAGGGATCCCTGTCTGTGCATCACTAATCGGGCTGAAACGTGTCTGAGTTTCACCGCTGAGCTCACACACACGCACACACACACACACACACACACACACACCGACGGCTGTTAGCGTGCGATCTTCTGCGCCGTCCGCTTTGTGCAACTACTCACGAATCGATTGTTGTGATTTAACCTAGTTTTTTAATAACACCAGAAAACACAATTCCCTGTTGACGTCACCGGCCCCCCCCCCCCCTGTAATTCTTGTGCATGGTTTGTCCCTCTTCTCCCATTGGACGGGCGGCCAGGGTCTGCGACAGTGCAGTGGCTGGAGAGAGAGGGCGTGATTAACTTTCAAGGTTACCGTGACATTCCTTGTCAAGCAGCCATTTTGAGCTTTGCCCCGGTAACTTAACTCTGAGTAAAAGTACCGAGAGGATTTATGTCCATATAACCAGCCCGTGATTTAGTGGCCAAAAACACACCATGGCAGGAGATCGCTGCGGGCGGAAGATGGCGGTATTTATTTGGGGGAGCAAGGCCGTGAAGGTTGAGGTCGGGGTGCATTGTGGGAAGAGTTGCGCTTGGCAATGGGAATAATCCGTCACCAGGGCAGAAGTTGAAAGGTCAGGGGTCAGAAGGTAAAGTGTGAACTCTGAACTCCCATTAACTCTGATTTCTCTAATTAGTTGTACCTCCTGACTGAATAATTCTACAAAGTATCTGCATTTAGATCTTGGACTGAACCCGGACCACGGCGTGGTTTGAAACGGGAATGGCCGAACTGCACAGCAGCTACGGATGGTGACAGGAGCCAAACCAATCCAGAGGGCCGAACCCATTTCTGCCTGCTGGGTCCCAGCCTGGTTGTGCTCTGGTCACACTACCTCTGGCCTTGGTTGTGTTGTGGCTGTGCTGTGCTCACACTAACCCTAGGCTTGGTTGTGTTGTGGCTGTGCTGTGCTGTGCTCACACTAACCCCAGCCTTGGTTGTGTTGTGGCGATGCTGTGCTCACACTAACCCTAGCCTTGGTTGTGTTGTGGCTGTGCTGCGCTCACAATAACCCCAGCCTTGGTTGTGTTGTGGCTGTGCTGTGCTCACACTAACCCTAGCCTTGGTTGTGTTGTGGCTCTGCTGTGCTGTGCTCACACTAACTCTAGCCTTGGTTGTGTTGTGGCTGTGCTGCTCTCACAATAACTCCAGCCTTGGTTGTGTTGTGGCGGTGCTGTGCTCACAATAACTCCAGCCTTGGTTGTGTTGTGGCGGTGCTGTGCTCACACTAACCCTAGCCTTGGTTGTGTTGTGGCTGTGCTGTGCTCACATTAACCCTAGCCTTGGTTGTGTTGTGGCTGTGCTGTGCTCACACTAACTCCAGCCTTGGTTGTGTTGTGGCGGTGCTGTGCTCACACTAACTCTAGCCTTGGTTGTGTTGTGGCTGTGCTGCTCTCACAATAACTCCAGCCTTGGTTGTGTTGTGGCGGTGCTGTGCTCACAATAACTCCAGCCTTGGTTGTGTTGTGGCGGTGCTGTGCTCACACTAACCCTAGCCTTGGTTGTGTTGTGGCGGTGTTGTGCTCACAATAACTCCAGCCTTGGTTGTGTTGTGGCGGTGCTGTGCTCACACTAACCCTAGCCTTGGTTGTGTTGTGGCGGTGTTGTGCTCACAATAACTCCAGCCTTGGTTGTGTTGTGGCTGTGCTGTGCTCACACTAACCCTAGGCTTGGTTGTGTTGTGGCTATGCTGTGCTGTGCTCACAATAACTCCAGCCTTGGTTGTGTTGTGGCTGTGCTGTGCTCACACTAACTCTAGCCTTGGGTTGCCTCTCAGTGGGCCTCACTACTGCAGCTGAAATACGGAATAAAAACAAAAACACTCCATTTACTGTCAGCTACTACCTCTCTGACCTTCATCAAGACGTTTATTTTATTTGTCTTGACAAAGGTCACGCACCATTGACCGATCGGTTCAGCTTTCCTCTTTAAATGCCAAAGAATTCCAACCAGCAATAAAAAGCGGTGAAAGTTCTAGGCATCATTACTATTACTATTATTATTATTATTATTATTATTATTATTTGATATTTCATATTAAGATGGACAGATCTTAATCTTGCATTTATATAGCGCTTCTTACTCGAAATGGCTTCATAGTGATGAGGGGGGAAACTCACGCCCACCTGGCGGCCATTTTGCACCAGAACGCTTTCCCAGGAGGTCTCCCATCCAAGTACTAACCTGCTTAGCTTCAGCCACTCGGCAGGATGCCTGGTCATATGGCTGTGGCATACAGGGACAGCGGGCGTTAACCCCAGTGTGAGGCGGCCGACAGGTGAAGGTACATGACTGGGCCCCGGGAGGTCGGTGGTTCAAGCCCCGGTGTAGCCACAGTAAGAGTGCAGCTGTTGGGCCCTTGACCCCCACATTGCACATCTAATCATCTGTAAGTCGCTTTGGATAAAACTGTCCGCTAAATTGAAGCA
>NC_083764.1:65046814-65074314 GCF_963514075.1 Conger conger | reverse complement strand
TTGCTCCAGGGGAGGTTTGTCTCCTGCTTAGTCTAATCAACTGTACGTCACTTTGGATAAAAGCATCACGAATGAGATGTAATGTAATAAACTGACGCTGGAAAAGTACTAATTTATCCAAAGAGGCTGAAAATGCAAGCCCGCCTACAAATTTCCATGCTTTCGAAATGACCAAATGACTACATATCCCACTACAATATGCCCAGCACCATTTCCTCTGTATTTTATCTGTGATGTCACAGGCGTCAATCAGAGCCTTGGGGACAGTGAGTTCCTGGTGGGTAGTGTAGTTTTTTAACGCTTCATATGGTTACCGCCGCAGAATGAATTATATTTTCTCAATACACGACTGGGACTCTTCTGGAGAGTACAGGGCATCTGTACAACTACCCTGCTGAAAGTTTCAGCTGAGACCAGTGAACGGGTTTACGATGTGTTTGTGACACTTCTAGCTGGTCATAGCTGGTCTGTGGTCAAAGCTGGTTAAGCTGGTAGATTAAGCTGGTGGTTCCACTAATGGACAAGCTATAGGTTGCCTCACAGACCAGGTAAAGGTGTACAACATACAACTTAAACTAAGGGGGTGTGGGGGGATAAAGGGGTAAAACTGTTGAATGTTTCTATTTGAGGATTTTTATTGAATGAAAAAAACAAAAAACAAAACATTTAATCACAAAAAACCAACCCAAAAAAAAACAGTTGATCAACTTAGCTAAAAATATACTTTGTCCCTAACAGCGCTAGATAGTATAACGCAGTTTGTAGAGGACGGCCTGTCGGCTCCGCGATGCAGTGCGCGCGGCTCCTCTCTCCAACTCAGACGGGCGCGTGCCGGCTGGCGGGGGCGCGTGCTGGCTGGGGGAGACGCGCGAGTCCGGTTCTGGCACGGGACGGTTGCCACGGCGTCATTAGAGCACGGCGCTACTTAGCCCAAATCACTTCAGCAAATGAGTGTTGGATGCGTTCATTTCGGCTCTTACTCAGGCAAATTGCCGCTCAGCCCCATCTCGGGCAAATGAGGTTAATTACTCGGGTGCGCTACACGCAATAAATTCCGTTTTCAAACAGCGCTTCTCTTGTAAACTGTTTGTCTACTTTCGCAGGTTTTTTTCCTGGGGAGATAAAAGGATACCTTCCGACTGGCGATTAGGTGGTACAGGGGATTCTGGGTAATTTATCTGCCAATGGTCTCGAGTTTTGATAATTTAGCAAACTTTCCCTGCATCGTTAAGGGATCGGATCCTGTGTTTTAGCTTGGTTAGGCCTTGTTGGATGGAAGACAATTCGAGAATTATGTTTTTGTTTTGAAGCATAATATCAGACGTCTCTCCTGCGATACGTTTTGAAGTGAAAGTAGCGAAACGCGTTATTGGCCCATCAGCGGATGTGTGCCGTGTATCATATTTCATGTTGAAATATGAAATCCAGGCGGAAGAGACGATTGAGCGATTCTAAGAGAACTGGCAAGTAGCCTATTATTTTGATACTAAAATAGTGGATACAATGATTAATTCGTTATTGTTTTGCCATTAAATGTTGCTCACTAGCCATAGTGTTAAAAAAAAGCACGGAAAACCACTATTTTCAACGCTACACTACAACTTCAGTTTTGTAATGAGTGAGATGAATCATTTTCACTATCTCTACCGAGGAGCCCAGACAGAATCTGAGAGATGCTAATTTCATAAATATTAGCGCTGGCACACAGAGGGGAAAAAAAGAGAGATTTCAGTCTCATCATATCCGTAAATCTCACAGTAATGGGGACTGATGGTAGTGAGAAGACTTTAATGGATGATCCCGTGTAAAAAAGTTACGACTTTGACACACATTTTCTGCACTTTTGGCTGTCGCCCTCGTGTTCCCTCCTGGAACGAAGGCAGAGAAACAGACCGGGTCATCTTCAGTCGCCACGCCCCACCGGAAGATCCAGAAAATCACGTGGAGCAGCCTGTAGCCTCGTGGGGGGATTGGCTCAGGCAGCAAGAGCAGTCGTCTCATTGGCTCAGGCAGTAAGAGCAGTCGTCTCATTGGCTCAGGCGGTAAGAGCAGTCGTCTCATTGGCTCAGGCGGTAAGAGCAGTCTTCTGGCAGTCGGACTGTCGCCGGTTCGATCCCCCTCCCGGGCTGCGTCGAAATGTCCCTGAGCAAGACACCTAACCCCCAAATGCTCCTGACGAGCTGGTTGGTGCCTTGCATGGCAGCCAATCCCCATTGGTGTGTGGGTGTGTATATGAATGGGTGAAAGAGAAGCATCAATTGTGATGCCTTCTGGTGCTGAGTCTGGTGTTATGGCCAATTTAATATTAGATGGTAAGCAACAGGAAATATATATATATATATATATATATATATATATATATATATTAACCAACAAAAATTGAATATTTCAGATCAGGTAGTCATCAGTAACTGTGGTTTATGAATATTCTTGAAGCTGTTATTTGGAAAAGAGAGAAAGGGGAGGGTGTGTGAGAGAGAGAGAGAGAGAGAGGGAGGGTGTGTGTGAGAGAGGGAGTGAGAGAGGGAGGGTGTGTGTGTTTGAGAGAGAGAGAGAGGGAGGGTGTGTGTGAGAGAGAGTGAAAGAGAGAGGTAGGGTGTGTGTGAGAGAGAGAGAGAGGGAGGGTGTGTGTGAGAGAGAGAGAGAGGGAGGGTGTGTGTGTGAGAGAGAGAGAGAGAGAGGGAGGGTGTGTGTGAGAGAGAGAGAGAGAGAGAGAGAGGGAGGGTGTGTGTGAGAGAGAGAGAGAGGGAGGGTGTGTGTGTTTGAGAGAGAGAGAGTGAAAGAGAGAGGTAGGGTGTGTGTGAGAGAGAGAGAGAGAGAGAGAGAGAGAGGGAGGGTGTGTGTGAGAGAGAGAGTGAGAGAGAGAAAGAAAGAGAGAGGGAGTGTGTGTGTGAGAGAGTGAGAGAGAGAGGGGTGGAAGGGGGGAAAGAAAGACTTGTTGTTTCTGTGGGCCCTGGAGGAGAGGGTGAACAGTTATACCACCAGACTGCAGATAGAGGGCGCCAGACCAGACCGTTAAGCTCAGACCATATTCACAGTCCCACGGTCTTCCTCTAAATCCCTGTTCAGTTTCACCTGCTTTCTCCCATATTGTTTCAGAAGGCCCCTTGGGTGGTTTGTGTAAGGAAGTAAAACCACAGGAAAGGGTCCCCAGTGCCGAGTGTTTCACGTCTGCCTGCTGGCTCGATGTGCTCTCGATGGGCCAGCGAAACGCTGAAATGCTTTCCCTGGAGTTAATTTGCAAAAAGTTATTAAAATTAAAATACTAATTTGGAACATATTTTAAAACTGTATGTAAACTGTGGGCGACTGAGCAAGAGAAACAGTTTGTATCGATATAAATGAGTCATATATTCTGGCATTTGTTTTTACTTTTACGCAATTGTGAATTTTTTTTTTTAACTTACCGGCAATGTTGTCCAGTGCATTTGTTTCTTGAGTGTGGTAATTTATGAGAGGCTGCAGTCAGTCAGTATTAGCATTAGTCATCATCAGAGGCAAAATGAATGAGAACAGATGGGGAACATTTTGGCATGTTCCAAAAAGCAGGAATATGTCTGTCAACACGCTCCAACACGACTCCTCACTCACGCACACACTCAATAACGCCAAAGAAAATGGCTGACGTACAACTGCAAGCATTTAGGTTTAAAGAAAACACTTATTATCCACAAAATATATTAAAAGATTACTATCAGAGTCCGGAAATAAACAAATAAATATCTACTTGAAGTGAATTAACTTGTGTATATTGAAGGCACAGTCACTGTTCAATTTCTATAGGGTGAAATTGCCCTTAAAGCTAACCTTCACACAGATAAGAACTTGCTTTGTTTGCTTTTTGTGAAAGTTTTTAAAAGGACAGTCATGAAACAGAGGCGAGTGTGATGCAGCAGGTCTGTGTGATGCAGCAGCAGGTCTGTGTGATGCAGCAGGTCTGTGTGATGCTGCAGGTCTGTGTGATGCTGCAGGTCTGTGTGATGCAGCAGCAGGTCTGTGTGATGCAGCAGCAGGTCTGTGTGATGCAGCAGGTCTGTGTGATGCTGCAGGTCTGTGTGATGCTGCAGGTCTGTGTGATGCAGCAGCAGGTCTGTGTGATGCAGCAGGTCTGTGTGATGCAGCAGGTCTGTGTGATGCTGCAGGTCTGTGTGATGCAGCAGGTCTGTGTGATGCAGCAGGTCTGTGTGATGCAGCAGCAGGTCTGTGTGATGCAGCAGGTCTGTGTGATGCTGCAGGTCTGTGTGATGCTGCAGGTCTGTGTGATGCAGCAGCAGGTCTGTGTGATGCAGCAGGTCTGTGTGATGCTGCAGGTCTGTGTGATGCAGCAGGTCTGTGTGATGCAGCAGCAGGTCTGTGTGATGCAGCAGGTCTGTGTGATGCAGCAGGTCTGTGTGATGCAGCAGGTCTGTGTGATGCAGCAGGTCTGTGTGATGCTGCAGGTCTGTGTGATGCAGAAGGTCTGTGTGATGCTGCAGGTCTGTGTGATGCAGCAGGTCTGTGTGATGCAGCAGGTCTGTGTGATGCAGCAGGTCTGTGTGATGCAGCAGGTCTGTGTGATGCAGCAGGTCTGTGTGATGCAGCAGCAGGTCTGTGTGATGCTGCAGGTCTGTGTGATGCAGCAGCAGGTCTGTGTGATGCTGCAGGTCTGTGTGATGCTGCAGGTCTGTGTGATGCAGCAGCAGGTCTGTGTGATGCAGCAGGTCTGTGTGATGCTGCAGGTCTGTGTGATGCAGCAGGTCTGTGTGATGCAGCAGCAGGTCTGTGTGATGCAGCAGGTCTGTGTGATGCAGCAGGTCTGTGTGATGCAGCAGGTCTGTGTGATGATGCAGGTCTGTGTGATGATGCAGGTCTGTGTGATGCTGCAGGCCTGTGTGATGCTGCAGGTCTGTGTGATGCAGCAGCAGGTCTGTGTGATGCAGCAGGTCTGTGTGATGCAGCAGGTCTGTGTGATGCAGCAGGTCTGTGTGATGCAGCAGGTCTGTGTGATGCAGCAGGTCTGTGTGATGCAGCAGGTCTGTGTGATGCTGCAGGTCTGTGTGATGCAGCAGGTCTGTGTGATGATGCAGGTCTGTGTGATGCAGCAGGTCTGTGTGATGCAGCAGCAGGTCTGTGTGATGCAGCAGGTCTGTGTGATGCAGCAGGTCTGTGTGATGCAGCAGGTCTGTGTGATGCAGCAGGTCTGTGTGATGCAGCAGGTCTGTGTGATGCTGCAGGTCTGTGTGATGCTGCAGGTCTGTGTGATGCAGCAGGTCTGTGTGATGCAGCAGGTCTGTGTGATGCAGCAGGTCTGTGTGATGCAGCAGGTCTGTGTGATGATGCAGGTCTGTGTGATGCTGCAGGTCTGTGTGATGCAGCAGGTCTGTGTGATGCAGCAGGTCTGTGTGATGCTGCAGGTCTGTGTGATGCTGCAGGTCTGTGTGATGCAGCAGCAGGTCTGTGTGATGCAGCAGGTCTGTGTGATGCAGCAGAAACATCACCTGGAGAGGTTGTAGATGATTAACTGAGACTATTGACTCAAGACTTAAACCTTTCTGTGAGGTTCATGCTGAGACGGGCGTGTGCTTGTGTTTAAATAACGCGTGGCCATGGTAACCCTTGCCAGGTGACAGATTGTTCTCAGACGTAAGTGAGGGAGCTGAGCTCATAAACCACCGCTCAGCGGGGTGTGACGCTGGACTCCTGGCCTTATGGTCCTGATGTGAAGTTCTCTTAATGCAGAGTGTCGTGTTAAGCACACATTAAAAAAAAAGAAAATAAAAGAAAAAAGCTTTACAAGGCAGCTATAAAACCAGTTCTACTGTACAACTGTACTACTGTAGTGTCCAACAACAATTACCCTTTAAGGGAACTCACTTAAATCGCCCAGCGACCGGCTATAAAAGCGGCTTCGCCCTAAATCGTTGTGTGTGCATTGTGCACAGGGGGGCGGACCGGCTCAAGCTAGGTTTTGAATCAACATGGTTTAGCTGGTTGACCAGTTCTGACCAGCTCCCAGCTTGACATGGTTTGACCAGCTTAAGCTATGTTTTGAAGCAGCTGGTAGCTGGTTGACCAGCTCATACCCAGCTAGACCAGCTCAGTTTAATATCACGTTTCCTGTTCTGTTCAGTGGCTCCACTGCGGGCATAACCAATACGTTCTGTGGGCGACATTATCTCAGGAGGTAGAGGTAGTGTTCTTCCGGCAGTCGATCCCCCACCCTGGGTGTGTTGAAGTGTCCCTGAACAAGACACGAACCCAGCAAGCTATTTGGGGTTGTATCCAAGCCCTTTGTCATTGGTGCATGTGTGTGTGAATTGGTGAATGAGAGGCATTGATTGTGAAGTGCTTTGTGAAGTTGTTCACCTTAGCTGCAGGAAAAGCACTACAGTATATAAAAGGCTGTCAATTTACCATTTCGGAGAAAGAAGGGCTAAATTCCCTGCTGAAAAAAACAAACAGCTCAAGTTATGTTTTGAAGCAGCTGGTAGCTGGTAATTTCAAGCTGGTCAAAGCTAGATTTTACAGCAGGGTTGTTCCAGGTTCTCCTGCTTTGTTTTTGAACAGGGGTTCCTCTTAAAACAGGGGTTCCTCTTAAAACAGGTGTTCCTCTTAAAACAAGGGTTCCTCTTAAAACAAGGGTTCCTCTTAAAACAAGGGTTCCTCTTAAAGCAGGGGTTCCTCTTAAAGCAGGGGTTCCTCTTAAAACAGGTGTTCCTCTTAAAACAGGTGTTCCTCTTAAAACAGGGGTTCCTCTTAAAGCAGGGGTTCCTCTTAAAGCAGGGGTTCCTCTTAAAACAGGTGTTCCTCTTAAAACAGGTGTTCCTCTTAAAACAGGGGTTCCTCTTAAAACAGGGCTTCCTCTTAAAACGGGTTCCTAAACGCAGCCCCGGGATCTTCTGTCTCCACGGTGTCTTCCTCCTGTGAATCGAGCAGCAGTCTCAGTCTGTCAAGTGGCCGTGTTGGGTACACTGAAGTGGCCGACTGATTCGTTGATTGGGCGACGGGGGGGTGGGGGGAGGCACTAAACGACGCACTGCAGACTCAACACGCCGCACGGGCGGACGCACGGGCGGACGCACGTCCGCGGGAAACGATGGAGGAGCGGGGACAGCGTGTTCAGTGTCCGTGTTGCGGACACACAGGCCGGGTAACCTCCGCTGATCGCCCGATTGGCCGGGAGAGGAGCCGCACTCCGGAGAGATCGCAGCCACGCCCGAGACTGAGGCAGTGAAACATTCAGGGCCGGTTTCCTGCACATGGATTAAGCCTGGACCAATGTAATGAAGGAAAATATATTCATGAATAAAGAAAAAAATAAAATTTAAATCAAGTTCTGCATTAAAAAAGTATTTTCAAGAGGACTAGGACTCGGCTTACATGTCTGGGAAACCCATAGTGTCACATTCGCAACTTTTTTATATTTTAAACTATTAAACTATTGTCACCAGGCCGGAGACTGAGACTGTGTCTCAGGAACAAGCACTTTTTATTTCATTCAGAAGCAAGACGGTAATACCATTATGAGCCGGTAATTATGCTATTCAGCCCTGTGAGAGAAGAGTGTGTGTGTGTGCGTGTGTGTGTGTGTGTGTGTGTGTGCGTGTGCGTGTGCGTGTGCGTGTGCGTGTGCGTGTGCGTGCGCGTGCGCGTGCGCGTGCGCGTGCGCGTGCGTGTGTGTGGGTTTGTGTGAGTGTGTGTGTGTGTGTGTATGTGTGAGTGTGTGTGTGTGTGTGTGTGGGACCCTCCCTGCTGTAATTACATCTCCTGATTAGTGGTAATATGCTTTTAAAACACTGTAAACACACACACACACATTCACACACACTCACACACACACACACACACACACACACACACACTCACACACACACACACACACACACACACACACACACTCACACACACACACACACACACACACACACTCACACACACTCACACTCACACACACACACACTCACACACACTCACACACACACACACACACACACACACACACACTCACACTCACACACACACACACTCACGCACACTCACGCACACACACACACACACTCACACACTCACACTCACACACACACACACACACACACTCCTGTGGGAACACACCTGGTCCATTCAGACACAGTTATCTGTATTAGTGTGATTCTGGGTCTGTTCCAGGTGCTCTTTGAAAGGGGAGGTATTAAAATAAAAAGTATTGACATGGTGTATCCTATGAAGGAAGTCTTTCAGCTAAATGTCAATACATTAATACAGAGTGCCTGTCGAACCACAGCCCGTATGAGTCAGTCAATACCACTTCAAAATGGCGGACTTTGGATCCACAGGACCAGCGATCCTACATCGTATGGCCCAGTTCATCCCTCAGACTGTGGTAAAGTTAAAATCTTATCTTTAAAGTTTGTAATGGGGACCAAACACATTGTGAGTCAATTACAGAGATAAGCAACACCAGAGATGATCTAATCACGGTCCTCCGGTCCTCTAGGTCCGAGAACAGATGGTCTGGTCAATCAGTAGCCCTAATTGTTCAGTTAATTACCCAGGAGAAAAAGAAAACCGGGTCTGGATTTGGATTCGAGGGCCTGATTTGATTATTCCTGCTCAACGGCTATGCAGATCTCATTGTGGCTACGCTGGGGATCGCACCACCAACCTTGCAGGTCCCAGTCATGTACCTTAACCACTACGCTACAGGGTCATGTACCTTAACCACTACACTACAGGGTCATGTACCTTAACCACTACGCTACAGGGTCATGTACCTTAACCACTACGCTACAGGGTCATGTACCTTAACCACTACACTACAGTCATGTACCTTAACCACTACACTACAGTCATGTACCTTAACCACTACGCTACAGTCATGTACCTTAACCACTACGCTACAGTCATGTACCTTAACCACTACGCAACAGTCATGTACCTTAACCACTACGCTACAGGGTCATGTACCTTAACCACTACACTACAGTCATGTACCTTAACCACTACGCTACAGGGTCATGTACCTTAACCGCTACGCTACAGGGTCATGTACCTTAACCACTACGCTACAGGGTCATGTACCTTAACCGCTACGCTACAGGGTCATGTACCTTAACCACTACGCTACAGTCATGTACCTTAACCGCTACGCTACAGGGTCATGTACCTTAACCACTACGCTACAGTCATGTACCTTAACCACTACACTACAGTCATGTACCTTAACCACTACACTACAGGGTCATGTACACTCAATGCCACACCACATGTACAGGCTGCTGTTTATGTTCATCCATGACCCTTGGGTTTGAGGACTACACTTGATGATGTTTACCATCCTTCACCGTTGACCCTTGACCCCACAGAGCTTCAGGAATTGGTGAGCAGAAGAGGTGTTCATTTATAGGAGGTGAACCTGACTGTATTAAACTTCCCTCAGACGGACAGTTTCTGCGCTGGGGGAGAGGGGGGGGCGGGGGGTGGGTGGGGGTAACTCTTGACCCAGCAAGCTAATATTTAATCTGCAGTCTGGCAGCTGTCTCCCCAGGTTCAAAGTCCCATTTCGTCGGCGGGGAACCAATATAAGCAGTCAGAGTGAAGATGGGTCCACATGCCATCGACCCTCTCTCCCCCGTGCTCTCTACTGTACATGTGTTCTGTCAGACTGACAGTGAGCCCTCCCTCCAGTGATCCAATCACCTGCTGCTGGGACTCTCTCTCTCCCCTCCCTCCCTCTCTCCTCTCTTCCTCTCTCCCCCTCTCCCCTTCTCTCCCTCTCTCTCTTCCTCCCCCCTCCCTCCCTCTCTCCTCTTTCCCCCTCTCCCCCTCCCACTCTCTCCTCTCTCCCTCTCTCTCTCCCTCTCTCTCCTTCTCTTCCTCTCTTCCTCTCTCCCCCTCTCTCTCTCCCTCTCTCCTTCTCTTCCTCTTTCCCCCTCTCCCCCTCCCACTCTCTCCTCTCTCCCTCTCTTCCTCTCTCCCCCTCTCTCTCTCCCCCCCTCTGTCCCTCTCTCTCCTTCTCTTCCTCTCTTCCTCTCTCCCCCTCCCACTCTCTCCCCCCCTTCCACTCTCTCCTCTCTTCCTCTCTCCCCCTCTCTCTCTCCCTCTCTCCTTCTCTTCCTCTTTCCCCCTCTCCCCCTCCCTCTCTCTCACCCTCCCTCCCTCTCCCTCCCTCTCCCTCTCTCCCTCTCTCTCTCTCACCCCCTCTCTCTCCCCCTCTCTGTCTCTCTCAGTACAGCAGTGGTTTCAGTCCCAGGTGTCTTGTTAAAAAGGAACATCGGTTCTCTCAGACATCTGCTTGTGGAACTTCCTGTTTAAGTGCGCAAACTTCTGTCGTTCTTTTTTTATTATCGTCTCAAAACTCCCCGACAATGAATAATCCATGATTGGTCACGGCTGTCTGATTTACAGGACATTTGAATCATAATTTCCGTAATATATACGCGTCAGGCCGACGTCAGCCTGACGTCTCGGAGTGAGCCGTGGTGTGGGCGCAGACGGAAAGGTGTGTATTTCTGGAAGATGACGTGCGATTGTGACGCGGTCGTCCGAAGAGAGACATGCGGCCGATAACGGCGGCGTGCCGGGGAGACGGTGGCGTGTGGAGGACGTCGTTCAACCCAAATACAAACAGACGACTCTGGTCTGAAACTGCCCGCCACGAACCAGGAGTTACCATTATCCGTGTCCTGTGCACACGTGTTCTACACTAATCACAATGATAGACTGCATTTGTGTATATAGCGCCTTTTATCCATAGGGCTTTAGCATGTATGCCTCTCATTCACCCATTCACACACACACACACTCACGCTACTGGTGAAAGGCTGCAATCAAAGGCACCAGCCAGCATTAGGTGTCTTGCTCAGGGACACTTCGACGCACACAGGCCCGGGGATCGAACCAACAACCTTCCGACTGCCGGACAGCCGCTCGTACTTCCTGAGCTGATGTTCTGCCCCAATCACAAGCGGGGCTTTTGATGTTCTGCACCAATCACAAGCGGGGCTTTTGATGTTCTGCACCAATCACAAGCAGAGCTTTTGATGTTCTGCACCAATCACAAGCGGAGCTTTTGATGTTCTGCACCAATCACAAGCGGGGCTTTTGATGTTCTGCACCAATCACAAGCAGAGCTTTTGATGTTCTGCACCAATCACAAGCGGAGCTTTTGATGTTCTGCACCAATCACAAGCGGAGCTTTTGATGTTCTGCACCAATCACAAGCGGAGCTTTTGATGTTCTGCACAAATCACAAGCAGAGCTTTTGATGTTCTGCACCAATCACAAGTGGAGCTTTTGATGTTCTGCACCAATCACAAGCGGGGCTTTTGATGTTCTGCACCAATCACAAGCAGAGCTTTTGATGTTCTGCACCAATCACAAGCAGAGCTTTTGATGTTCTGCACCAATCACAAGCAGAGCTTTTGATGTTCTGCACCAATCACAAGCAGAGCTTTTGATGTTCTGCACCAATCACAAGCAGAGCTTTTGATGTTCTGCACCAATCACAAGCGGAGCTTTTGATGTTCTGCGCAGTCATAGGCAGGGCTCCTGACGGTTATCTCATCTGAAAGCTCTTCTGTTCCAGTGGGAGTTTAAAATCAATGGCTGCACTAATGACCCCGGATCTCTCTTCCTCTGAAAAGAGAGGCAGATAAGTGTGCCTCTGCACCAGGAAAAGGATGCATTGGTGTTTCCTGACAAGAAAGTAAAGTTCTGGAGTTCCTGACTTCTACGTCCAGCTTTACATTGCATTAATGGCATTTGGCAGACGCTCTTATCCAGAGCGACGTACAGTTGATTAGTCTAAGCAGGAGACAATCCTCCCCCTGGAGCAATGCAGGGTTAAGGGCCTTGCTCAAGGGCCCAACGGCTGTGCGGATCTTATTGTGGCTACACCAGGATTAGAGCCACTTGCGTGTCCCAGTCATGTACCTTAACCACTACCCTACAGGCCGCCCCTGGAAGGAAGGTCTGAAAGGTCAGAATGTCCTTAAAGATGTCGGATCAGGAGCCAGAAAAAGACGAAAGAGGAAATCATGCAGATGTGGGTCAGGAGCTTCAGTTAATGTTCACATCCACCGAATCAGAATGGGGGGAAAAAATGGGATCTTAGTGACTTTGCCCGTGGGATGAATGTTGGTGGTTTTGAGTATCTGGGATTTTCACACACACTAGTCTCTAGAGTTTGCAGAGAATGGTAAATAAAACATCCAATGAGGAGCAGCCCTGCGGGCAGAAATGCCTTGTTAATGAGCGACGTCAGAGACAGGAGTGTACACCATTAATGGCCTTGCTGAAAGGTACAAGGGCACTGTCTATCCTCTTTGTCCCTCTCTCTATCCCCTGCTCCTCTCATTCTCTCATCCTCTCCCATTCCTTCTGTTGTTCTCTCTCCCTCAAATTCATCTTTTCTCTGGCTCCCCCCCCCCTCTTTCTCTCTACCCTGCAGTCATAGGTGAGGAGCTCAAGTCCTTTGCCGTTATTCTACAGCGTTACTGAATGACATGACATAACCCAGCCTTGACCTGGCAGCTATGCTGAGGAAACAACCAATACTGTGTCTTATATATTCTATTAATAATGTAGTAACCCTGGAAAAAATAATTTTGCCTTCTTTAAAAAAAGTAAAACAAAGAAAGATATTGTTTTTTATATAACACTCTCCTTCACAGTGACACCCCAGGGGGGATTTTGCCTGTGTCTCAATTTCTCTGTGAGAAGCTGAGATGGGTTCCATTACATGACATTACATTACATGTCATTTGGCTGCCGCTTTTATCCAACGCGACTTACAGTTGATTAGACTAAGCAGGAGACAATCCTCCCCTGGAGCAATGCAGGGTTAAGGGCCTTGCTCAAGGGCCGCAGCGGCTGTGCGGATCTTATTTTGGCCACACCGGGATTAGAACCACCGACCTTGCGGGTTCACCATGCTACAGGCTGCCCAGGTAATGCGGCTGATGATGTCATGTTGAAGAGGGCCGGGTCTTTGCGCACCTGACCGTACAGCGGGTCGCCTCTCTGCCTCAACCTCTCAACGCCCCCAGACGAGCCTGGGCTCTGAGGTCAGCGAGAGGAAATGAGCTGGGCTCTCGAGTGAAGTAAATAATTAACAAGAGTTAAAAATAAACCGGAGAGCAACAGTCAAACCCATATAACAACTTTGATCACCTGGGGTCTGGAAATTGATGACATCGCAGCAGCATTTGTATTGGCTGTGTGTGTGTGTGTGTGTGCGTGTGTGTGTGTGTGTGTGTGTGTGTGCGCGCGTGTGTGAGTATATTTGTGTCTTTGTGTGTGTGTGCATGAGTCAGCAAGCAAGAGGGACAGTTTGACTGGCAAAATATCCCTGTTGGCTACTTTGTAGGGTATCTGTTCACTGCAAATGTTTGTGTTTTATATCACTGCGGAATGAGAAGAAGAGGGTGGAGGAAAGGAGCGTTGTTTTAGTTTTACGGGATGGCTGGGCATCTCTGCGGTCCCTCTGTACGGTTGACGTTGGGCTTCAGCCAGCTCTTCGGGGAACTACATCTGGTCAGCAGGAGAGGTTTCCGGAAGCATCTGTGCCTGTGAGCGCTCATGGGAGGATGAGAACGAGGCGTCAGGAAGTTTATCGTGTGTGGCGTGTCCGCGTGGCGGTGGAGTTCACAGAAGTGAGGTCCTACCACCTGCTCTGCGCATTGCCATCGGGGTTCCACCTGGGAGCCAGGTGTGTTCACCCTCCCTTTACCTGGGAGTCAGGTGTGTTCACCCTCCCTTTACCTGGGAGTCAGGTGTGTTCACCCTCCCTTTACCTGGGAGTCAGGTGTGTTCACCCTCCCTTTACCTGGGAGCCAGGTGTGAAGACAGTCCGGCTGATCAGTAGCACTAATTGCTCAGTTAATTACTTTTAAAATCTTGGAGTTTAAGGAAGTGGCCTGGTTGTCCAGGTGAATGGGCACCAGAATAACTTTGCATCAAAGTTAGTTATATTGACAACCAAAATGTATGCTTTGTGGACAAATCATCAAACATTCAATTTTATTTTTGTATTCTCTGCCATGAGGTTGACCGCTGAATCCTTGGAATCAGTTCTCAGGCCTCACCTGGTGGCACGGAATGCGTGATCTGAAAGGGAAGGCATCACAGAGCTGACCGTGATGTCATAGAAGAGACTCACGGTGCATTGTGGGTTTACTAATTCTTAATCAATACTGTTTGGACCCCGGAGTACTGGAACACTGGCGTTGAAAACAGGGATTGTAGCCGTCAGAAATTTCACTACGGCAACAAGGAATGATGTAAGCACTTGAATCAAGGCATAATCAGGCGTCACATGTGTAAGCGCTGTGTGAGTAACTGCTCTTATTCCTGAGAGTCTATTAACGATGTGGTGGCTTCAGCCTCTTTCATGTCCTGCCATTTCCCCACTGGACCTTACCGATCCTCGTGTTCTGCTATTTTCTCAAGCACACACACACACACATACACAAATCAACCAATCATTCATTACCCTTGTGTGTACCTATGGATCTGACTTGGTCCACAGCACTCTCCTCCCCCTGTGAGGAGGAGAGTGGACTCTGCACTATGTGTGTGAGGACCAGCTGAATTCTACACTATGCTTGTGAGGACCAGCTGAATTCTACACTACGCTTGTGAGGACCAGCTGAATTCTACACTATGCTTGTGAGGACCAGCTGAATTCTACACTATGCTTGTGAGGACCAGCTGAATTTTACACTATGCTTGTGAGGACCAGCTGAATTCTACACTATGCTTGTGAGGACCAGCTGAATTCTACACTATGCTTGTGAGGACCAGCTGAATTCTACACTATGCTTGTGAGGACCAGCTGAATTCTACACTATGCTTGTGAGGACCAGCTGAATTCTACACTATGCTTGTGAGGACCAGCTGAATTCTACACTATGCTTGTGAGGACCAGCTGAATTTTACACTATGCTTGTGAGGACCAGCTGAATTCTACACTATGCTTGTGAGGACCAGCTGAATTCTACACTATGCTTGTGAGGACCAGCTGAATTCTACACTATGTTAGTGAGGACCAGCTGAATTCTACACTATGCTTGTGAGGACCAGCTGAATTCTACACTATGCTTGTGAGGACCAGCTGAATTCTACACTATGTTAGTGAGGACCAGCTGAATTCTACACTATGCTTGTGAGGACCAGCTGAATTCTACACTATGCTTGTGAGGACCAGCTGAATTCTACACTATGCTTGTGAGGACCAGCTGAATTCTACACTATGCTTGTGAGGACCAGCTGAATTATACACTATGCTTGTGAGGACCAGCTGAATTCTACACTATGCTTGTGAGGACCAGCTGAATTCTACACTATGCTTGTGAGGACCAGCTGAATTCTACACTATGCTTGTGAGGACCAGCTGAATTCTACACTATGCTTGTGAGGACCAGCTGAATTCTACACTATGCTTGTGAGGACCAGCTGAATTCTACACTATGCTTGTGAGGACCAGCTGAATTTTACACTATGCTTGTGAGGACCAGCTGAATTCTACACTATGCTTGTGAGGACCAGCTGAATTCTACACTATGCTTGTGAGGACCAGCTGAATTCTACACTATGCTTGTGAGGACCAGCTGAATTCTACACTATGCTTGTGAGGACCAGCTGAATTCTACACTATGCTTGTGAGGACCAGCTGAATTCTACACTATGCTTGTGAGGACCAGCTGAATTTTACACTATGCTTGTGAGGACCAGCTGAATTCTACACTATGCTTGTGAGGACCAGCTGAATTCTACACTATGCTTGTGAGGACCAGCTGAATTCTACACTATGTTAGTGAGGACCAGCTGAATTCTACACTATGCTTGTGAGGACCAGCTGAATTCTACACTATGCTTGTGAGGACCAGCTGAATTCTACACTATGTTAGTGAGGACCAGCTGAATTCTACACTATGCTTGTGAGGACCAGCTGAATTCTACACTATGCTTGTGAGGACCAGCTGAATTCTACACTATGCT
Organism: Conger conger; assembly: GCF_963514075.1. Taxonomy (NCBI): domain Eukaryota; kingdom Metazoa; phylum Chordata; class Actinopteri; order Anguilliformes; family Congridae; genus Conger; species Conger conger. The sequence continues at coordinate 65,058,336 of NC_083764.1, read as the reverse complement.
TGTGAGGACCAGCTGAATTCTACACTATGCTTGTGAGGACCAGCTGAATTCTACACTATGCTTGTGAGGACCAGCTGAATTCTACACTATGCTTGTGAGGACCAGCTGAATTCTACACTATGCTTGTGAGGACCAGCTGAATTCTACACTATGCTTGTGAGGACCAGCTGAATTTTACACTATGCTTGTGAGGACCAGCTGAATTCTACACTATGCTTGTGAGGACCAGCTGAATTCTACACTATGTTAGTGAGGACCAGCTGAATTCTACACTATGCTTGTGAGGACCAGCTGAATTCTACACTATGCTTGTGAGGACCAGCTGAATTCTACACTATGCTTGTGAGGACCAGCTGAATTCTACACTATGCTTGTGAGGACCAGCTGAATTTTACACTATGCTTGTGAAGACCAGCTGAATTCTACACTATGCTTGTGAGGACCAGCTGAATTCTATACTATGCTTGTGAGGACCAGCTGAATTCTACACTATGTTAGTGAGGACCAGCTGAATTCTACACTATGCTTGTGAGGACCAGCTGAATTCTACACTATGCTTGTGAGGACCAGCTGAATTCTACACTATGCTTGTGAGGACCAGCTGAATTCTACACTATGCTTGTGAGGACCAGCTGAATTCTACACTATGCTTGTGAGGACCAGCTGAATTCTACACTATGCTTGTGAGGACCAGCTGAATTCTACACTATGCTTGTGAGGACCAGCTGAATTCTACACTATGCTTGTGAGGACCAGCTGAATTCTACACTATGCTTGTGAGGACCAGCTGAATTCTACACTATGCTTGTGAGGACCAGCTGAATTCTACACTATGCTTGTGAGGACCAGCTGAATTCTACACTATGCTTGTGAGGACCAGCTGAATTCTACACTATGCTTGTGAGGACCAGCTGAATTCTACACTATGCTTGTGAGGACCAGCTGAATTCTACACTATGCTTGTGAGGACCAGCTGAATTTTACACTATGCTTGTGAGGACCAGCTGAATTCTACACTATGCTTGTGAGGACCAGCTGAATTCTACACTATGCTTGTGAGGACCAGCTGAATTCTACACTATGCTTGTGAGGACCAGCTGAATTCTACACTATGCTTGTGAGGACCAGCTGAATTCTACACTATGCTTGTGAGGACCAGCTGAATTTTACACTATGCTTGTGAGGACCAGCTGAATTCTACACTATGCTTGTGAGGACCAGCTGAATTCTACACTATGCTTGTGAGGACCAGCTGAATTCTACACTATGTTAGTGAGGACCAGCTGAATTCTACACTATGTTAGTGAGGACCAGCTGAATTCTACACTATGCTTGTGAGGACCCGCTGAATTCTACACTATGCTTGTGAGGACCAGCTGAATTTTACACTATGCTTGTGAGGACCAGCTGAATTCTACACTATGCTTGTGAGGACCAGCTGAATTCTACACTATGCTTGTGAGGACCAGCTGAATTCTACACTATGTTAGTGAGGACCAGCTGAATTCTACACTATGCTTGTGAGGACCAGCTGAATTTTACACTATGCTTGTGAGGACCAGCTGAATTCTACACTATGCTTGTGAGGACCAGCTGAATTCTACACTATGCTTGTGAGGACCAGCTGAATTCTACACTATGCTTGTGAGGACCAGCTGAATTCTACACTATGCTTGTGAGGACCAGCTGAATTCTACACTATGCTTGTGAGGACCAGCTGAATTCTACACTATGCTTGTGAGGACCAGCTGAATTTTACACTATGCTTGTGAGGACCAGCTGAATTCTACACTATGCTTGTGAGGACCAGCTGAATTCTACACTATGCTTGTGAGGACCAGCTGAATTCTACACTATGTTAGTGAGGACCAGCTGAATTCTACACTATGCTTGTGAGGACCAGCTGAATTCTACACTATGCTTGTGAGGACCAGCTGAATTCTACACTATGTTAGTGAGGACCAGCTGAATTCTACACTATGCTTGTGAGGACCAGCTGAATTCTACACTATGCTTGTGAGGACCAGCTGAATTCTACACTATGCTTGTGAGGACCAGCTGAATTCTACACTATGCTTGTGAGGACCAGCTGAATTATACACTATGCTTGTGAGGACCAGCTGAATTCTACACTATGCTTGTGAGGACCAGCTGAATTCTACACTATGCTTGTGAGGACCAGCTGAATTCTACACTATGCTTGTGAGGACCAGCTGAATTCTACACTATGCTTGTGAGGACCAGCTGAATTCTACACTATGCTTGTGAGGACCAGCTGAATTCTACACTATGCTTGTGAGGACCAGCTGAATTTTACACTATGCTTGTGAGGACCAGCTGAATTCTACACTATGCTTGTGAGGACCAGCTGAATTCTACACTATGCTTGTGAGGACCAGCTGAATTCTACACTATGCTTGTGAGGACCAGCTGAATTCTACACTATGCTTGTGAGGACCAGCTGAATTCTACACTATGCTTGTGAGGACCAGCTGAATTCTACACTATGCTTGTGAGGACCAGCTGAATTTTACACTATGCTTGTGAGGACCAGCTGAATTCTACACTATGCTTGTGAGGACCAGCTGAATTCTACACTATGCTTGTGAGGACCAGCTGAATTCTACACTATGTTAGTGAGGACCAGCTGAATTCTACACTATGCTTGTGAGGACCAGCTGAATTCTACACTATGCTTGTGAGGACCAGCTGAATTCTACACTATGTTAGTGAGGACCAGCTGAATTCTACACTATGCTTGTGAGGACCAGCTGAATTCTACACTATGCTTGTGAGGACCAGCTGAATTCTACACTATGCTTGTGAGGACCAGCTGAATTCTACACTATGCTTGTGAGGACCAGCTGAATTCTACACTATGCTTGTGAGGACCAGCTGAATTCTACACTATGCTTGTGAGGACCAGCTGAATTCTACACTATGCTTGTGAGGACCAGCTGAATTCTACACTATGCTTGTGAGGACCAGCTGAATTTTACACTATGCTTGTGAGGACCAGCTGAATTCTACACTATGCTTGTGAGGACCAGCTGAATTCTACACTATGTTAGTGAGGACCAGCTGAATTCTACACTATGCTTGTGAGGACCAGCTGAATTCTACACTATGCTTGTGAGGACCAGCTGAATTCTACACTATGCTTGTGAGGACCAGCTGAATTCTACACTATGCTTGTGAGGACCAGCTGAATTTTACACTATGCTTGTGAAGACCAGCTGAATTCTACACTATGCTTGTGAGGACCAGCTGAATTCTATACTATGCTTGTGAGGACCAGCTGAATTCTACACTATGTTAGTGAGGACCAGCTGAATTCTACACTATGCTTGTGAGGACCAGCTGAATTCTACACTATGCTTGTGAGGACCAGCTGAATTCTACACTATGCTTGTGAGGACCAGCTGAATTCTACACTATGCTTGTGAGGACCAGCTGAATTCTACACTATGCTTGTGAGGACCAGCTGAATTCTACACTATGCTTGTGAGGACCAGCTGAATTCTACACTATGCTTGTGAGGACCAGCTGAATTCTACACTATGCTTGTGAGGACCAGCTGAATTCTACACTATGCTTGTGAGGACCAGCTGAATTCTACACTATGCTTGTGAGGACCAGCTGAATTCTACACTATGCTTGTGAGGACCAGCTGAATTCTACACTATGCTTGTGAGGACCAGCTGAATTCTACACTATGCTTGTGAGGACCAGCTGAATTCTACACTATGCTTGTGAGGACCAGCTGAATTCTACACTATGCTTGTGAGGACCAGCTGAATTTTACACTATGCTTGTGAGGACCAGCTGAATTCTACACTATGCTTGTGAGGACCAGCTGAATTCTACACTATGCTTGTGAGGACCAGCTGAATTCTACACTATGCTTGTGAGGACCAGCTGAATTCTACACTATGCTTGTGAGGACCAGCTGAATTCTACACTATGCTTGTGAGGACCAGCTGAATTTTACACTATGCTTGTGAGGACCAGCTGAATTCTACACTATGCTTGTGAGGACCAGCTGAATTCTACACTATGCTTGTGAGGACCAGCTGAATTCTACACTATGTTAGTGAGGACCAGCTGAATTCTACACTATGTTAGTGAGGACCAGCTGAATTCTACACTATGCTTGTGAGGACCCGCTGAATTCTACACTATGCTTGTGAGGACCAGCTGAATTTTACACTATGCTTGTGAGGACCAGCTGAATTCTACACTATGCTTGTGAGGACCAGCTGAATTCTACACTATGCTTGTGAGGACCAGCTGAATTCTACACTATGTTAGTGAGGACCAGCTGAATTCTACACTATGTTAGTGAGGACCAGCTGAATTCTACACTATGTTAGTGAGGACCAGCTGAATTCTACACTATGCTTGTGAGGACCAGCTGAATTCTACACTATGCTTGTGAGGACCAGCTGAATTCTACACTATGCTTGTGAGGACCAGCTGAATTCTACACTATGCTTGTGAGGACCAGCTGAATTCTACACTATGCTTGTGAGGACCAGCTGAATTCTACACTATGCTTGTGAGGACCAGCTGAATTCTACACTATGCTTGTGAGGACCAGCTGAATTCTACACTATGCTTGTGAGGACCAGCTGAATTCTACACTATGCTTGTGAGGACCAGCTGAATTCTACACTATGCTTGTGAGGACCAGCTGAATTCTACACTATGTTAGTGAGGACCAGCTGAATTCTACACTATGCTTGTGAGGACCAGCTGAATTCTACACTATGTTAGTGAGGACCAGCTGAATTCTACACTATGCTTGTGAGGACCAGCTGACATAGGGACATCGCTAATTGCGTAACATGGCTAGAGGTCAAACTAAGGTACGCCTCACTTGATTTAGACATACAGAGCCTGTTATGTGACCTGGATCGCATTCAGTGGGGCGGGGGGGGGGGGGGGGGGGCTTATTCAATCTAAGCAACGTGGGCCTTAATCAGTCTTTTGCCTGAATTAGAATCTATAATGTATTCAACAACTTACACGTTTGGATTATTTTCCCCTTAAAACATTCCAAGGCTGTTGATGTCATAGAGGTGATATCCAATCGGCATCGTGTGTCCAGCCCCCCATAGGGTCATAGGGTCACAGGGTCATATGGCCGTTTGTAATTGGTCAGTCCACTCAAGCAAAATGCTGTGCTTTTGCTGAAAGAAGCAAAAAGAAAAAAGAAATTAAATCACGGCTGCTTCCAAACCTGCCGTTCTGTCTGTCGGGGGGGGGGGGGGGGGGTGCTGAAAAGGCTCCTGCAAATTAATTATATGGAGAAAAACATGTGATTGGCGCATCCTAATATAGAAATCACACCTGCTGAAGGAAAACCCAGAAGCTCACTGTGTGTCTGTTTGTGTGTGTGTGTATGTGTGTGTGTGTGTATGTGTCTGTCTGTCTGTGTGTGTGTGTCTGTGTGTGTGTGTGTGTGTGTGTGTGTGTGTGTGTGTGTGAGAGTGTGTGTGTGTATGTGAGATAGAATCTGTGTGTGAGACGCCATAGAACACTATCTCTAGGGGAACCATTTTGTTTCAAACTAATTGTTTCTGACAACTAGCAGCTTTCTGTGTATAACCCTGACTGCTTGTTTTCCGTTCTCCATGTTGCCTCTTTGAAGGGTATCACTGTAGCTTCCGTTTCAATGCAATCGAAAGCATGTGATGGGAAACAAGATAGATGAGTGAAATCATTATAAGTATACAGTCATACATGGCAAAATCCTAATGATACGTGAAACTGTAATTGTAAAGGATGTTTATTTTTCAATGTAAAAAAAAAGACGCATTTGTGATTTTAACCTATACTGCATGTGACAGAACAAGCATTGTGGCACTTTTAAAGAGCCTGTCTACCTCTGGAGAAATTTGGGTTACCTGCATCCACGAGGGACAGGGGTCAGGCCCCAAAAACGGGAACGATAACGTCTCCCTTCTCCAGATTTACCCTTGCTTCAGTGACCCCCCCCCTCACGGGTCCTCTGATACCACATCATCTGGGTCATCAGGCCTCACCATGTGACTTGGCGAGTGGACCAATCGCACGGCAGTGCAGAGGACAACTCGGACCGACCCCGCGGTGGCAGAAGCGGTGGCCACTGACGTGTTTCGGGTGCGACCGCTGCTGCTAATAGGGAGCGGTGGCGTTCTAGAACACTGACTTTTGAGAATTATGGAGAAAAAAAAAAAAAAAAAAAAAAAAACATTCCAAAAAAAATAATAATACTTCAAAACTCTTCAAAGGAGAGTGTGCGCGGCAGTCATCCACTGATTGGATCATCTCTTCAAAGGCTTTCAATTTAAAAGCCTCGAGAGCTGTTGTTGGATACAGAGACCAAAAAAAAAACTAAACAAGCCCACCCCATCCCCAAAGAAAGAGAAAACAAACCAGACCCACTCCTCCTGATCAAAGGGGACCTTTTGTTTCGCAGTGACCTTTTCCGGGAGGGCTGGGCTTCTGGCGGACAGACACACGCCCCCTCAAAAACACAACAACTCTCAGCGAGACCGAAGTCAGAGATGCCGAGCGGTTTCATTTCGGACGGCCTTGTGCGTGCTGCCGGAAGCAGGACCGGCTGATCAGCGGGATCTGAGGATGGCGGCTGATCAGCGGCACCTGAGGATGGCGGCTGATCGGCAGGACCTGGAGATGGCGGCTGATCAGCGGGACCTGGAGATGGCGGCTGATCAGCAGGACCTGAGGATGGTTGCTGATCAGCAGGACCTGAGGATGGCGGCTGATCAGCAGGACCTGAGGATGGCGGCTGATCAGCAGGACCTGAGGATGGCGGCTGATCAGCGGGACCTGAGGATGGCGGCTGATCAGCAGGACCTGGGGATGGCGGCTGATGGCGGGTACTGAGTCTGGCTGAGTCTGCAGGACCCAGGCTGTGCCCCGATCTCATTATTAGGGAGGGTATCGGGTGCAGTGCAGCACTCTCCTCCCATCAGGTGTCTGTTTGAGTCACAGTGTTAAAATTAAAATCACAAATCACACCCCCCCCCCCCCCCCCCATGGACACCCCCCCTCCTCCCCGCCCTCCGCACCTGTAAGTTCTGTTATACATAGAGACCTCGTTAAAATTCTGTTTAATTTTCCTAAGCTAGACAGCAATTAGCTGAGAGGGAGGGAGAGGGAGAGAGAGACAGAGAGAGAGAGAGAGAGAGTGAGAGGGAGAGAGGGAGATATTAACACCGTAATAACGTAATAGCAACATGGGGGTGTCAGGAAGAACCAGTGGGGAGCTGCAGTAGGTGAGGTAATAACTTCTCTCTGAAACACTGAGAGATTAGCACGTTAGCACATTTTGCTATTGCTGTTAATCCCCCCCCCCCCCGCCCCCCTCCCCCGGTGCCACAGGAGAGACAGAGAGAACCTCTCCTCTTCCTTGGAGCGCACGCCGTTTCCGACACGCTACACCTCCGCGCTCAACAGGCATCCGCACCGTGCGCTCTGCTGCAGAGGGAGGCCGGTCTGGCCTGCTGCTGCTGCCCTCCGGTGGCGGCACGCCGAACTGCGGGGAGAAACAAATCTGGGGATTTGGAAGGGGGTGGATTCGTGACATCAGGCTTTCAGAAATTGGGGGTGGTGTGTGTGTGTGTGTGTGTGTGTATGTGTGTGTGTGGGGGGGGGGGGTTGGTGATAGAGGACTTTTCCTCTCAGATTTCTCTGATTTCTCCCTTAGATGTAACCCCCACATGATTTTAAGGAGGGCAGTCCTGGGGTTTATCTGCTCCTGCCAGCCAAATGCCCCTCCGATCTGTTTGAGGGCTCTGCTGCTGCTGGGGGGGGGGTGTAATCCTGGGGAGGGAGAAATTGAAAATTGAAGTAGATATATACATCTCTCTGCTATATTCCTTTTACACGGATGAGCTTGTGTCGGCGTTGTCTTGCCCATGGTGTGCACATTCTCAGAAATAATGGTACGAAAAGTCCCTGAAAAGGTACAAATGCAATATATAATTCATTTGTAGCTCTTTTGCTTGGGAAAATGTACTTATTTGTATCCAAAGAGAACATTACTGTATCAGGGTACATTTGGGAAATTTGGTCCTCGAACAGCAAATGCAGTGTGTACCCCCACCGTGATTTCTGAGTGTGTACCGGATATGTTCCTTTGCCGTGGACTGGCCGGCGTTGGCTTTGCCTCGGTAGGAAGGACAGGGGAGATTACGGCACATCACATTATCGCCATTTGGCGGACGCTCTTATCCAGAGCGACGTGCAACAAAGTGCATTCCCTCAACCAGGGACAAGTGCACTGAAAGACCCCAGAGGGAAGTACAATTTCAAGTGCTAAGAGTACAGCAGAGATAAGGACTAGGGCCTATCTGATTAACCTGACAATGGATTATATCTAAAACTGTTTTTATGCAGCGCACCGCAGATACACTTGACAATAAAGCGCTTGACAGATTGATTGTGAGCGAGTGACAGAAAGCGGAGGAATGGTGGAGGAGAGGGATGGAGGGAGGACACTGAGAAACGCAGAAGAGGGGCGGGCACAGGGTGGCAGTGGGGTGTAGAGGGGCAGCCTGTAGTCTAGTGGTTAAGGTGCCTGTAGCCTAGTGGCTAAGGTGCCTGTAGCCTAGTGGCTAATGTGCCTGTAGCCTTGTGGCTAAGGTGCCTGTAGCCTAGTGGCTAAGGTGCCTGTAGTCTAGTGGCTAAGGTGCTTGTAGCCTAGTGGCTAAGGTGCCTGTAGCCTAGTGGCTAAGGTGCCTGTAGCCTAGTGGCTAAGGTGCTTGTAGTCTAGTGGCTAAGGTGCTTGTAGCCTAGTGGCTAAGGTGCCTGTAGCCTAGTGGCTAAGGTGCCTGTAGCCTAGTGGCTAAGGTGCTTGTAGCCTAGTGGCTAAGGTGCTTGTAGCCTAGTGGCTAAGGTGCCTGTAGCCTAGTGGCTAAGGTGCTTGTAGCCTAGTGGCTAAGGTGCCTGTAGCCTAGTGGCTAAGGTGCCTGTAGCCTAGTGGCTAAGGTGCCTGTAGTCTAGTGGCTAAGGTGCCTGTAGTCTAGTGGCTAAGGTGCCTGTAGTCTAGTGGCTAAGGTGCCTGTAGTCTAGTGGCTAAGGTGCTTGTAGCCTAGTGGCTAAGGTGCCTGTAGTCTAGTGGCTAAGGTGCCTGTAGCCTAGTGGCTAAGGTGCCTGTAGTCTAGTGGCTAAGGTGCCTGTAGCCTAGTGGCTAAGGTGCCTGTAGCCTAGTGGCTAAGGTGCCTGTAGTCTAGTGGCTAAGGTGCCTGTAGCCTAGTGGCTAAGGTACCTGTAGCCTAGTGGCTAAGGTGCTTGTAGCCTAGTGGCTAAGGTGCCTGTAGCCTAGAGGCTAAGGTGCCTGTAGCCTAGTGGCTAAGGTGCCTGTAGCCTAGTGGCTAAGGTGCCTGTAGCCTAGTGGCTAAGGTGCCTGTAGTCTAGTGGCTAAGGTGCCTGTAGTCTAGTGGCTAAGGTGCCTGTAGCCTAGAGGCTAAGGTGCCTGTAGCCTAGTGGCTAAGGTGCCTGTAGCCTAGTGGCTAAGGTGCCTGTAGCCTAGTGGCTAAGGTGCCTGTAGTCTAGTGGCTAAGGTGCCTGTAGCCTAGAGGCTAAGGTGCCTGTAGCCTAGTGGCTAAGGTGCCTGTAGCCTAGTGGCTAAGGTACCTGTAGCCTAGTGGCTAAGGTGCTTGTAGCCTAGTGGCTAAGGTGCCTGTAGCCTAGAGGCTAAGGTGCCTGTAGCCTAGTGGCTAAGGTGCCTGTAGCCTAGTGGCTAAGGTGCCTGTAGCCTAGTGGCTAAGGTGCCTGTAGTCTAGTGGCTAAGGTGCCTGTAGTCTAGTGGCTAAGGTGCTTGTAGCCTAGTGGCTAAGGTGCCTGTAGCCTAGTGGCTAAGGTGCCTGTAGTCTAGTGGCTAACGTGCTTGTAGCCTAGTGGCTAAGGTGCCTGTAGTCTAGTGGCTAAGGTGCTTGTAGCCTAGTGGCTAAGGTGCCTGTAGTCTAGTGGCTAAGGTGCTTGTAGCCTAGTGGCTAAGGTGCCTGTAGTCTAGTGGCTAAGGTGCTTGTAGCCTAGTGGCTAAGGTGCCTGTAGTCTAGTGGCTAAGGTGCCTGTAGCCTAGTGGCTAAGGTGCTTGTAGCCTAGTGGCTAAGGTGCCTGTAGTCTAGTGGCTAAGGTGCCTGTAGTCTAGTGGCTAAGGTGCTTGTAGCCTAGTGGCTAAGGTGCCTTTAGCCTAGTGGCTAAGGTGCCTGTAGTCTAGTGGCTAAGGTGCCTGTAGCCTAGTGGCTAAGGTACCTGTAGCCTAGTGGCTAAGGTGCTTGTAGCCTAGTGGCTAAGGTGCCTGTAGCCTAGTGGCTAAGGTGCCTGTAGCCTAGTGGCTAAGGTGCCTGTAGCCTAGTGGCTAAGGTGCCTGTAGTCTAGTGGCTAAGGTGCCTGTAGCCTAGAGGCTAAGGTGCCTGTAGCCTAGTGGCTAAGGTGCCTGTAGCCTAGTGGCTAAGGTACCTGTAGCCTAGTGGCTAAGGTGCTTGTAGCCTAGTGGCTAAGGTGCCTGTAGCCTAGAGGCTAAGGTGCCTGTAGCCTAGTGGCTAAGGTGCCTGTAGCCTAGTGGCTAAGGTGCCTGTAGTCTAGTGGCTAAGGTGCCTGTAGCCTAGTGGCTAAGGTGCCTTTAGCCTAGTGGCTAAGGTGCCTGTAGTCTAGTGGCTAAGGTGCCTGTAGCCTAGTGGCTAAGGTACCTGTAGCCTAGTGGCTAAGGTGCTTGTAGCCTAGTGGCTAAGGTGCCTGTACCTAGAGGCTAAGGTGCCTGTAGCCTAGTGGCTAAGGTGCCTGTAGCCTAGTGGCTAAGGTGCCTGTAGTCTAGTGGCTAAGGTGCCTGTAGTCTAGTGGCTAAGGTGCCTGTAGCCTAGTGGCTAAGGTGCCTGTAGCCTAGTGGCTAAGGTGCCTGTAGCCTAGTGGCTAAGGTGCCTGTAGCCTAGTGGCTAAGGTGCCTGTAGCCTAGTGGCTAAGGTGCCTGTAGTCTAGTGGCTAAGGTGCCTGTAGCCTAGAGGCTAAGGTGCCTGTAGCCTAGTGGCTAAGGTGCCTGTAGCCTAGTGGCTAAGGTACCTGTAGCCTAGTGGCTAAGGTGCTTGTAGCCTAGTGGCTAAGGTGCCTGTAGCCTAGAGGAACACCTCGTCGGTGTTGTGAGTCACTTTGAGTCACTCCACGTCCCTTCTCCTCTTGCGTAAGCTCACGGCGACGTAGCCCCACTCCTGCATTGATTTCCTTCAGTTTCTCAAACAGCGTTCGCACATCCGCAGATTTATGTAACTCAACGTATGGGATCTAACTCACGCGCTTACCCACGGAGCACAGAGCAGTGCCCCTGAGGCATCACATGTACCCAACATGCTAATAATACCGGCTAGCCAATCAATACGGCTGCTGGAAGAATGACCTTCCTATACATTGAGTCCGGTTATAAAACACACACACATACATGCACACACACACACACACACAGGCACACATACACACACGCACAAGCACAAACACACACACACACACACATACAC
>NC_083764.1:65014314-65041814 GCF_963514075.1 Conger conger | reverse complement strand
CACAATAGTGACAAAATACAATTTCCACTGCAAAGCTTTTTATTCTTTTCATTATTTTATTTGTAATGTATTCTTTCCTCATCAGTAAACTAAAGATTTTAAAAAATATTTTAAAAAGCACATGCAATTTGATCATTCCACTTAATATATAGGTAGAGATCAGCCCATAATGTCGATAACAGTTAAACAATGATGTGGACTTCCCCATTACCCTGGTTGCCAGATGCTTGGATTGTATTATCTGGGATCTCACATTCCTCAGAGTCGTATTCCTACAATTGATCGTCTGTAAATTTCTAAATAGATTTTCCCCCAGAATTATTTTATTATTCATTCAGCTCTCATAGGGACTGCAGTTCGTGTTAACTCGAAAGGTGGAAACGTGTCTCCGGATTTTTTCAAATCTGGAACGAATGCCTAGTCTGGCAACCCTGCACATGAACATAAAGGTGTTCGAAGTCAAGACATTAGAACTACATCTCCCTGCAAAATACCTTACGTCAAAAGTGAACTTGACCTGAAATATAGTTCCGTAGCCACTCGCAGCGATTAAATACTGTTTAAAATTAAACGAGTGAGTGCCATCAAATACTAATAGTATTTATGTGGGTGGGTTTTTTGGAAAACCCAAAGAGTACATTTGCTTTATTATTGGCTTATTGCTGTCTGGGAAAAACATCTAATTCTTCCGGAATCCAGTAGTACACTGACGTCAGAACTGGGGACCTAAACACGCTTCGGACTTGGTAGTTGTAGTTTTTTCTCCGGTTATTTTTTTTTTTACCCATTTTCCTCAAGGGTTTCGGGAGCTCGCGTGAGGTAGCTGCGTTCTGCAGAGAGAATTACATCACACAGACATGAAAATAGTGTACAGGTAATTTTTTCAAAATCAATGTCACTATTCAAACAAGCTGACCACGCGATTGAAGGAAAGCGAATTGAGGCTATTTAGAACGCCCAGAACGACCAGTTTGCCTGTTGCGCACGCTACGGTAATGCCATGACAGTTATTTGGGCTATCTTTAACGAATGCAAAACAATTATATAGGTGCTCGTATGTGACGTAGTCCGCGGTGCTGTCCGTGTTACTATCTGATTACAACATTAGCGTACGCTGCTGATACGTCCGATCAGTAAGTGATATATTTTTGATGATCAAAGGCATCGGTACAAGAACAATATAAGATGTACGCGCATGACACCTTTGACTGGTTTATTCCGCGAATAAATACAACGAAGCGCCGCAGCATTCGCAGGGGGAGGGTGCGGTGGCTGTAGAAATCCAGTGAATTAGGAATTTGCTTCAATAAAAAAAGGACGCTTTTTCTCAGCGTTGATGGCAGCGGTTGCTACATTCCCGGGCACTGCAGTATTTTATGAAGCAAGGTTATGCAATATGGAGGACATTGTTATTGTTGATTTCCGGTTGTACCGAATGTGCTAGCTACAATGACTATCGATATATCGACATAAACACAAAATTGGCATCTTACATTGAAATAAGGTGTAGGCTGGGTGTGTTTCAAGGTAGCTAACGAGGCTAACGAATCGAATGGTTGCTGAATACCGCTGCCTTGACAAGATAGTCGGCCATTTAGGGTATATTCTACTGGGTAGTCGTCTTGGTAGATGTGTCTAGATTTAGCATTTGCATGTTTTCGCGCACAGGCGCTGGCATGTTTGGCAAAATTGTGTTTCGTCTATGCTACACGTTGACATCCTACAGCCTCTACGTTTAAAACGGACAAGAGCAACAAGGAAAAGATTACAGGAAGTTCGTCAACTCCCTTTTACCCAGACGTGCATCGTCATCATCGCCGCATTTGCGTTATGGCGACGGGGTTGGTCAATGGCACACTGTGTCTCGTAGTACGTTCCTGCAGTTGTCTGAAGACAGCCCCGGGCCTTTAAATATTTAAATGAAAATTGCTGCTTTTCTATTGGTATATACGTGAGGTGTGGTACTCATTTCATTTGATTCCCCGCCAAGAATGAATCTTTAGTAGCCTAAATAATGTGTTTCAAGGAACTTCGTGACGTAGTTTGTAGTCTCCGGGGTTGTCATGCCACAGGAGTACGTAGGCGACGACTTCAGGCCAGTTTCTGCCTGTATGGGAGCTTACTGTAGCCTGTCGCGCAGTCTGCAAATTAAGATTGTTCGTCGTAGATAAATTTCATAATGTCCCGGAAGCGTTTGAATGAGTGAACAGTGAGTGATCTGCCTCGTGAGAAATTAAACGACTGTGTTTCAGTATAAAACATTTATAAGAATAATAATAATCTGTAATTAATTTAAAGAAATTCGATTGTGGTCAACTCAGAACTATACATTTCTAATTTCCTTTAGAAGTTGTGATGATTAATTTAATTGATCTCTCTCAATTCTCTCAATGTAGCGTAGTGGTTAAGGTGAATGACTGGGACACGCAAGGTTGATGGTTCTAATCCTAGTGTAGCCACAATAAGATCCACACAGCCGTTGGGCCCTTGAGCAAGGCCCTTAACCCTGCATTGCTCCAGGGGAGGATTGTCTCCTGCTTAGTCTAATCAACTGGATAAGAGCGTCTGCCAAATGCCAATAATGTAATAACAATGCAACATTTGAAATATAAACAACACTGTTGCAGGTACATATAGGTAAATCAACTAATAGATGAGTAGTAATAATTCTGAAAATGAATAATAAATCCATCTCTCTCTCTTTCTCTTTGCAGTAGTGTCTGAATTTATGGGAACATGTCCAAGAAAAAAGGCAGGTAGGCTGAAACGCTTTTGCCCTTTTCTCTACGGCGACGGACCACCTCGCTCTCCTTCCTCCTCCGTGTCCCACGCAGTGGTGCATGATGGGGAGGAATCTGACCCCTGCGGATGATGCGCCTCGTTAACGGCCAGCATGCTAATGGGCGGCTTGTGCCGCCATCCTTGGGAAGGAATGACATTCCCGCTTCATATTTGCATCGTTGCCGTGCTGCCTTGGCGATCTGCCGGAAGTTTCAGGGGTTAGAATGAACCTGTTCTCAACCGGCATGTCAGCCTTTTCAAGTTATTTTGAAAATGCCTTTGTGAGAATATTCATATATTCAAGGGTGGCCTGTAGCGTAGTGGTTAAGGCACAAGACTGGGACCTGCAAGGTCGGTTGTTCAATCCCCGGTGTAGCCGCAATAAGATCTGCACCGCCGTTGGGCCCTTGAACAAGGCCCTTAACCCTGCATTGCTCCAGGGGGGACTGGCCCCTGCTTAGTGACTTATCAACTGTAAGTCACTTTGGATAAAATCATTGGCTAAATGGTGAATTATTAACTTTATAATGGTCGCTATTATTTTTCCCTTATTCAGACAGGGGGTAGTATTGTAGGGTAATGTTTAAAGCACTGTGCCTCTAGCCTAAAGGCAGGGTTGGGCGGCCCTGCTTTAGCTGTTGAATGAGGGATTTAATTTTAATGGATCTTTATTGTGGTGTTGAGTGAAGTTCTGGGTTAAAGCCCTAGGGTAGAGTTCTTGTTCAATCCTTGCGTTTTGGGGCAATGGGCCCTTCAGATGACTTGAGAAGTTGCACCATTTCAGGCAGAGGTATGGCACCCTTGGTCACATGATCAAAGCGTGTGTGAGTGAATGACAGGCCCTTGCTTGGAGGACGGGCGTGTCCCACAATCCTCCTTTCCTCCACTCAGCTCCTTCTCCTATCTGGGTGTTCTGCGTAAAAACTGCGTACGAAGCAAACGACTCATACTCCTGGATTTCACTGACAATCAGCCTGAAATTTAGTGTGAGGAGGGTGCTAGTGCGCGGTTCTGAACGCAGCCTGGAACCACGGGGAGAGGAGATGAGTGGAGGAGTGGAGGAGTGGAGGAGAGGAGGAGAGGAGGAGAGAAGGAGAGGAGGATGCATGTTTTTAGTATTGGGACACACCCCCCTGGTTCAGCTTGCACATATGTGCGCTGTTTAATGTCGTCCCCTCCTAGAAACTGTGCAGGCCTTTGGTTCCTCCTAATCAACAGAGAGGTAGTTTCTTCCTTCTATCTTTAGCGCACCGCTGTGCAGCAGACCCATCAAACCTGTAATCAATAATTCAGACCCTCAAAATCTGTAATTGACCGAGTTAAAAATGCTTCCTCTTTGTGTGTTAGAGCACTTTACTCAAAATGAAAGCATTTGTGGATTTGACATTTTAGGAGTGCCAGGATGTGAAAATGGGGCATTTATTTTTGCAAGTTATGCACGGATATTTCCGACATAAGAATGTTTGCTCTAAGAGGGCACATCATAATTCCGTGGACATTAAAAGCATCTGAGTAATTAATATCTTGTTAGAATGCAGAGGTCGGGATGAAACGCAGGAAGCACACAAGGCCCTCGGGGGCCGAGTTGGGGAACGGCATTGGATCATGTTGTTCGGCTCACAGAAGTGTGTGCGCTGCTTAATGTCGTCCCCCTAGAACGTGTAAAGGCCATTTTGTAGTCCAGGGATGGAGTGCCCCGCTCGACTGACATCGCAGAATGTTCATGAACATTCCACTCGTTTAATTGGACAAAAACATCGCTCTCTCCCTCTCCACCTCAGCTGGTGTGTGGTGTGTGGTGAGGGTTCTGGCACAAAATGGCCGCCATGCCTCACCCAGGTGGGTGCTGTGCATTGGTGGTGGTCGAGTGAAGCGCTTTGAGTTTCAAGATAAGCACAATATAATTGCAATGAACTATTGATTTATCGACTGTTGCCCAAAGTAGATAGTGGTAGGCCTCCTCTGGGTGTATAAATGCCCAGTATTATACACTTATATATTATATAAGTACGAACCAAATGTTGCTGCGACCAGCGACATCCATTGTACGTCGTTAGTTTCAGTGACACTCTGTCGCTGGACTATAAACTGGCCTAAAGGCTTCATGAAAGTGTGTGCATCACTCAATGTCACCCCCACAGCTTGCATACCTGTGTGTGTGTGTGAGTGTGTGAGTGTGTGAGTGTGTAAGTGTGTGAGTGTGTGAGTGTGTGTGTGCGCGCGTGTGTGCGCGCGTGTGTGAGTGTGTGTGTGAGTGTGTGTGTGTGAGTGTGTGCGTGCGCGTGCGTGTGTGAGTGTGTGTGAGTGTGTAAGTGTGAGTGTGTGTGAGAGTGTGTGAGTGTGTGAGAGTGTGTGAGAGTGTGTGAGAGTGTGTGAGTGTGTGAGTGTGTGTGAGTGTGTGTGTGGGTGTGTAAGTGTGAGTGTGAGTGTGAGTGTGTGTGTGCGTGCGTGCGTGTGTGTGTGAGTGTGTGCGTGCGCGTGTGTGCTCCTCACCTTTGACCCCTGCCCCCCACCCCAGGAAGCGTAGTAGCGGGGAGCTGAGTGAAACTTTGACCCCCGACCCCAACAACCTCCTGGGCATGAGGATCCAGCACAGCTGGAGAGAGAAGGGGGCGCTGACCAAGTGGAAGGGCACCGTGCTGGACCGGCTGAGCGTCAACACGTCGCTCTACATGGTGAAGTACGACGGCTTCGACTGCGTCTACGGCATCGAGCTCTTCAACGACGAGAGGGTGTCCAACCTCCAGGTCCTGACGGAGAAAGTGGGTGAGTGGGGCGCCGTGTTTTCCTCTCGGCTCGTCTGAGCTGCCGGTAGTTACGCTCGTCTGCTTGTAGGTGAGAACTGCAATCGTTGAAAAAAGTTATCCTTAGAGAGACTCCATTTCCCAGAATTCCCACCTGGTCTGTTCATGTGCTGGCACCTGATTCGCACTCAGCTACTCTGAGGTTTCCTCCCTGTTACACTGATTTTGTGTGTGTGTGTGAGTGTGTGTGTGTGTGTGTGTGTGAGTGTGAGTGTGTGTGTGTGTGTGAGAGAGTGTGAGGGTGTGAGAGAGTGCGTGTCTGTGAGTGTGTGGGGACTGCACTATCATGCTGAATTGACCAATTGAGATGGAATTAACCTAAGTCCCCCCCCCCTTCCCCCGCACACACACACACACACACACACTCTCTCACACACACACACACACTCTCTGTCACACACACACACACACACACACACTCTCACACACACACACACACACACACACACTCACACTCTCTCTCTCTCTCACACACACACACACACACACACTCACACACACACACACACACACACACACACACACGTGCGCACGCAGTGAACAATAAGATCAAGGTACCCCATGATGTGGAGGAGCTGGTGGGGAAGGCGGTGGAGCACCTGTTTGAGAAGGAGGACGGGGAGAAGAACGAGTGGAGGGGCATGGTGCTGTCGCGCGCCCCCATCATGACCAACTGGTACTACATCACCTACGAGAAGGACCCCGTGCTCTACATGTACCAGCTGTGGGACGACTACAAGGACGGGGACCTGCGCATCCTACCTGAAGCAGGTGAGTCTCATAACCCCGCCCATCCTACCTGAAGCAGGTGAGTCTCCTAACCCCGCCCATCCTACCTGAGGCAGGTGAGTCTCATAACCCCGCCCATCCTACCTGAGGCAGGTGAGTCTCATAACCCCGCCCATCCTACCTGAGGCAGGTGAGTCTCATAACCCCGCCCATCCTACCTGAGGCAGGTGAGTCTCATAACCCCGCCCATCCTACCTGAAGCAGGTGAGTTAGGGCGGCCTGTAGCGTAGTGGTTAAGGTAAATGACTGGGACATGCAAGGTCAGTGGTTCTAATCCCGGTCTAGC
Source organism: Conger conger (assembly GCF_963514075.1). NCBI lineage: Eukaryota > Metazoa > Chordata > Actinopteri > Anguilliformes > Congridae > Conger > Conger conger. The sequence continues at coordinate 65,035,154 of NC_083764.1, read as the reverse complement.
CACAATAAGATCCGCACAGCCGTCGGGCCCTTGAGCAAGGCCCTTAACCCTGCATTGCTCCAGGGGAGGATTGTCTCCTGCTTAGTCTAATCAACTGTACGTCGCTCTGGATAAGAGCGTCTGCCAAATGCCAATAATGTAATGAGTCTCATAACCCCGCCCATCCTACCTGAGGATGCATAATGGGGTGCAGAGAGAGGGAATGGTGTGGGAGGAGAGGCCGGTTTAACCGGACGTGGCCTGTAGCGTAGTGGTTATGGTGCATCACTGGGAACCGCAAGGTCGGTGGTTCTAATCCCGGTGTAGCCACAGTAAGATCCACACAGCCGTTGGGCCCTTGAGCAAGGCCCTTAACCCTGCATGGCTCCAGGGGAGGATTGTCTCCTGCTTAGTCTAATCAATTGTATGTCGCTCTGGATAAAAGTGTCAGCCAAATGACATGTAATGTAATGTAGATTTACTGATGCTGTGTGTGTGAGAGAGAGAGTGTGTGTGTGTGTGTGAGATTTACGTATGGGGGGGGGCATGGCACGGAAAGACCTGCCCATTACATTACATTAGTTTAGCTGACACGTTTATCCAGAGCGACTTACAGTTGATTTGAATAAGTTAGGGGACAATCCACCCTGGAGCAATGCACGCTTAAGGGCCTTGCTCAAGCGCCCAACAGCTGTGTAGATCTTACTGTGGATACACTGGGGATCGAACCACCGGCCGTCCAGGTCCCAGTTCAGCACCTTAACCACAAACACACAAAAAAAAACACTTTTACTATTCTTACCACCTCCACTTCCTGTGCCCCTCAGAGAACAAGCACTTGCTACCAGCTGACAGGAAGCCGGGCGAGGAGACGGAGAGCCTCGTGGGTAAGCAGGTGGAGTACGTCACCGACAAAGGGGTGAAGCGGACGGGGCTGGTCATCTACCAGGTCCCCGCCAAGCCGTCCGTCTACTACATCAAATACGACGACGACTTTCACATCCACGTCTACGACCTGGTGAAGACGTCCTAAAAGGACCCGCCCACACACACACACCCCCGCCCCCCCCATCGCTCACCCACCATCGCCAGTCATTCTTCTGTGTGTCCCCCTCCCCCATTCCCAGTGCTTCATGGGAAATGTTGTCCAGCCCGTGTAGTCCTCTGCTCGAACAGCGGCCCCCTTTGGGTGTAGTACTTCGGGTGGCCACCAGAGGGAGCTGAGCCGCCGCTGGGTTGAAGTGGGTCAGCTTCTTTGGAAGGAAGGTAGAAGTTTTCCGATTTATTTAAAGTGGAAAGAGGGTTATTTCAGGGGGCGAAAGGCAAGCAAGCTTAGCTAGGATTTCTGAAGAATAACGTCTGAGTCAAAATATTCAACGATCTCCGGTGACCTACTTAGACCAGTTGAATATATGTGATTATCTATATTTATTCATGTCTGATGTTTCTAAAATATTGGAGTGGAGACTGTTCCTAAGTAGATATGGCGATCTTTAAAACAAAATGCCGTAAACTCGGAATTAGGTTTTCATTGAATACAGGCCCCATCATACATTGTCTGTATGATTGTGAAAGCAAGGTTCAGCTTTATATGAAAGGTCAGTAGTGCTTTGTAAATAATGTTGGGAAATGGTATTGTCGATTGAAACCTGATTTAACCACCTTTAAATGTTTTTTCTTGCAGTAACTAGATGATACAGCGACGGTAACGCTGTGAATCAATCCCATAATTCTTCTCTTACTGGAAACTTCTAGTGCTTCTGTTCAGTTGCTGGAATCCAGGTTAAAGTAGACTGCAATTTTGTAAGCACATGTTCATTGTTTCTGAAGTTGTACAAGTAATTTAATGATGAAAAAATTTAAATTAATTCTATCTATCTTAAATTCCACGTTCGTGTTTCTGTCGGGGGCAGTTAGTTTCCGTTAAACTGAATTCCAGCCGTTGTCTGTCAAGGCTCCGTCGGTTAATGTGAGAATCGCGTGAACGATGAGAACGATAAGGACTTTTAAAACATCCGCCACTACACTTTTCTTGCGAAGATAGGTAAAATGTGTCCACAAAAAAAAAACTTGTAGCCCCACCTCATAACTCCGATAAGGACTCGCATTAATTTCCCATTTGTGACCTTTAACGTTTGCTCTATTAGCAAATAGCTGTTCCACACCAATATATCGTTCAGTTACAATTGAATGCATTTCTTCCACAGCTGTTCCAACCAATATATCCTTAGAACAAAGTTCAGGCTCATCTGTTTTGGTTACGGGTGAAGTCGTGACTGGAAAAAGTCGCAAATCAAAAAACAATCATGTCCCGGATCAATATAAAATGTATCGCTGGGCCCATGTATTTGTGCATGCTTACATTCACATCTAAAGTCGGTTTGGTTACAGTGATTGTACACCGTGTATGCCAGAAGCCCCAAGCTAATTTAACGTCTCGCACAAAAGTGGAAACCGGATTTGACAAAATGGAAATCGGAGGAGGAATTGGCGTAAAGCGGCGCTAACTGGGAGCACGTTATGTCGCTAGCTCTGTTTACCTTGCTGTTAATGCGGGACGATTGTTCGGCGGTAAAGATTGAGAGGGGTGAAAGATGAATCCTGGCTTGAGAACTGCAACATGGCGGCGGTAAAGGAAAGTAAAAGATGGAACATTTTTTTGTAAAAGATAGCCTAAAAAAAATAGTTTACACTATTTATAGTTTACACTGAGCAGAGTCCTAATTAAGAGTAGCTAGATGGGACCACTACGGTAGTCTCCAGCAGGCTGGACACGTCTGTCCCGAATGTGAATACGATTTAATGGCAACTGCTCAGGATCAGTTTTAAAAAGTATTAAAAGAAAATATGAAACCGCTATGAATTTGAATCCGGTGATGCCAAGAAGACGCAAGCAAAAATGTAGCTATGGCAACACTGTTGGGTGGTCTAATTTACACACACACACACACACACACACACACACACACACACACACACACACACAAGCACTTTGCCAGAATTGAGATAAATAACCTAATATACTCGCCCGACATTAAATTCTGATATCCTGCTCTTGAAATATAGCCAGGCAGAAACACACACACACACACACAGACACACAATTAAAATGGGTCAGTAGTACCGAGTTGTACATAGGCTAAGTCTTTGTCACAATTGAAAGGAGAGTATAGCTAGTAGCCTATATTGTGAGCGATCATACTATGGAATCAGTCTTTTGTGCAAATGTACATTTAATTTAAGTGTTGTCCAGATGGTTAAATTGACAGAATGTAAAAGAGGAAGAAGATAACGAGCAAGTGTTGAGCTTTGAAACATTGGGCTCGCGGACATTGTTTGTGATAAGCCAGAGTGATTGCTAAGCAACGTAAACAGCAAAGTGCAGTTGAACGGCCTTTATACACAGTTGGGTTCCTGTGTAAGACTGTCGCTTCACAGTTTGCCAATGTTTCTTAATTTTAAACTTTAATCCTTATCGTTAGCACTGTATGTGTACTTGTTATTATGGGATAAAAAAAAAGTGGAATATTGCGTATGTAGCTGTTTTTAAATGACCTATGAATAATCTCCATTAAGAGGACATCCCTTTTTTTGCATGTTTAAAAAGTGCATTCTCGCAAGATTTTCGGCCGTTGGATAATCCCATCGGCCATTAAACGAACTATCGGTTTTTATGGTCTGGACATTTTGGGGGTTTTAGACTTTTTATTGTGTATTCTTGTAAATATTACGTAGGAAGCTGTGTAAAAGTGACTTTCACCTCACTCCAGACTCGTTTTACATGCGCCAATGGTGCTCGCTGCCCATGTCATGACCCCGCCCACTCCCATTTTACACCAATGGCGCTGCCATATGTGAACCCCGCCCCCTTCCATTATTTGATGTTTTCATTTGTTTTACCCCTAACGGTTCAGTGATTATGCGTGCGTGGGTATTTCTTAAGAAGCCAGCTTCGGATAATAGCTAGCCTATTAGTATTAATCTACATTGGTTCAATGGTAAATCATATTTTCAGATGGAATTACACACAACACGCCCGCCCTCACCACACACACACACACACACACAGACACACACACACACACACCGAAACAAAATATTTCACCGATATTTATTGAAGTAAGTGAAAGATCTTTCATCTTTGATGTGTAGACAACGTCTGGCCTGATGGTCCATGCAGACGATACACTAAACTAAAACTGTTACTTTGCTTGAAGGAAAATAAAAATAAATTCAAAAAGGCAAATCCTGAATAGTTTTGCGTTATTCGCAGTTAAATTGCTGGCATCACAAGGAGTTTCTTGTATATACATATCTGCGCTAATGCTTGTTAGTGTTGCACGTCTCACTGGTATTATTTCTATACCATACCATCGATATCGACACCATAGCACACCTGGTACCATAGATATCCAGAAATAAAATTTCTCTTCGTTTTTATTTTATTTTGATTTGATTTGATTCATTGCAGATGCACTTTAGGTCTCATTTCATATCCCCGCCTGTTTGAAAAGGCACTTCAGAAGCAGAGACTAATGTTCCAAGAACTTAAAATTGAGTAAGAGTGTTTTGACTGATAAAAGATCATGAGCAAGGCAAGGATTCACTCTTGAATACCCCCCCCCCCCCAAAAAAAAAAGAAAAAAGAAAAAAAAGAAATAATAATAAATGTCAAAATAATAATAATAATAATAATAATAAATCACAGGCACAGATATAGATGTAATAAAAAGACTTTAAGCACATATTTGAGATTTGAGTAACCTTCCCAAATTGTATGTTTAAATATGGAATATGGGTTGTGATTAATGGATCATTAGTGCCCCCGTGAACCCCAGCCTCAGTAGAGAGAGCACAGAGCCTGCTTGTGCCGTCTCCTGACGAACTCCTCCATCCGTAACGTCCGCCGGGGTGCGCGCGTCGCCCCACTCGTAGTTCGGTTCGTACCTTTCCTGGGAGTTATCAGTGTTTGCAGTTGCGTTCGGTTGTAGGTGACATTCACATTCACACAGGCAGCATCTCAACTCAAAGTCTACGTTTCAAAGGCTTCCTTTGTGCTGGTAGAAATGTATGCCGGACTGTGGTGCGGTGACGATGGAAAAAAATGCGGAGGTTTGCCCATATCAGCTTATAAAATGTAGTTCGTTTTGTTAAGACAGGAAGTAATCGCATCATCCTGACATCTAAGAACCCCCCGATGAACCCAAGCTTTGGCTGTAAGAAATTAAATGGCTTGTTTTGTTTTCTGGTGTTTGTGAAGAAACAATTTTTTTTCTTGCCATTTTTTTCCAGTAATGTGCTTTTGTGTTGGCTGCCATGCCATCTGGGAACTCGTTGAGACCTGCCTCATGCAATACCTGTTTTATTGCTGCATTTTACCAAAGCTTACTTTTCATTAACATTAATTAGTTGTAGCATTCACCATCTTGTTTGTGTAATGATGCTGTCATTAATAAAGAGATATTTTTTGCACTTTTTGACGTTTTCTTTGAAGGGATGTGAGTGTGTGAGTGTGTGTGTGTGTGTGTGTGTGTGTGTGTGTGTGAGAGAGAGAGAGGGTGTGTGTGTGTGTGTGTGTGTGTGTGAGAGAGAGAGAGAGGGGGAGAGAGACAGAGACAGAGAGAGAGAGAGAGAGAGAGAGAGGCCACACACTTGGAACTTAGACACCAGTAAGAGGCGAAGTGTAAATTCCAGAGCTGAGTTTTTATCATTATGGTATAGTGAGCGATAAGAACTCGAGCTTGTTTTACAGTTCCAACTACCGGATGGACATTACAACCCAAAAACTCTGTTTTTCTAAGTTTTTCGCCACCTGAACTGAAGTTCACTGAGCCTACCTCACGCATCCACAGCGTTCACCGATCGAGAACAGCTCGGACTCCGCTGTTTTTCCAAAATAATTAGAATGAAGTTTCGAGCAAAACTCCTCGCTCTCAGCATAGTCGCGGCGATAACGGCTTTCATTTGGAGAGATACGTTTGTTGCAGGTGAGTTGAGTTTTTTGGCTTCGTATCTAACGAAACTCGATCCGTCGGCTAACAAGGGGAAGTTGAACTTGGAGCGGGTGTTTAAATAGTGCAGCATAGAACGTTTCCTAATACAATTTTAAGGGTATAATATAAAACTAGGATAGCAGTAGTTACATTAAAAACATGCGTACAGGAACACTACAGAAACGTTGAAGTCGAAATGTACCGGAAATATATCATTTGCATAATCACCGTGATCCAAAATGTGTTGAAAATATGAACAAGAAATTAAGCTGGCACCACGACTTTTCAACGATCGGTTCCAGCTTTTTTTTTTTTACACGTCTTTGGCAGCTTCAGTCTAGCCTACTAGCTAAATCAAGGTCTCCGCAAGCAGACCTACTCCAAATGAAATTGAAACCGTTGCTTCGTGTCAAAAATAGCAGGTCTGCTGATTTACGCAATTCATTACCTTTGATTGTTGCTCTACTTGTTTTATCTTTGGTGCTCTAGATAGCGGGCGATGTGACATTACGTGATAAAGTTTATTCTGGTAGTTTGGAAAGTGTTTCTTAGTTTGGATGGCAATCTATAGGGTGTATATGTCAGCTCGCAGACACGACCAGGCTCACACACCCAACCCAATTAATCAGAAGTCGTCTGGCAGTCGGAGGGTTTCCGTTTCGATTCTACCCTGCGTCGAAGTGTCCCTGAGCAACTCACCTAAGCCCCAGTTGCTAGCTGGTTGGTAGATTGCATGGCAACCAATCGCCGTTGGTGTGTGTGTGTGTGTGTGTGTGTGTGTGTGTGTGTGTGTGTTGATGGGCGAATGAGTGAATGAGAAGCATTAATTGTACAGCACTTTGGATAAAAGCACTTTTCCCCAAAAATTCCAAGTATATAACTGCATTGCTTTCAACTGCTAGTCGTGATTGTTTCACATCCACCTGAGAATGTTCAGCTAAGAACGTGTAATCACGTATTTGTGAACTTACACCTTGAAGGGTATAGATAATTGGGTCCTATAACCTACAGTAGGTGTGTCATATGACCAAAGGCCCACAGTAGTATTTGCTTGCAGGGTTCATATTCTCTACTGCCTACCGACTAATCTTACCAACACTGCTGCAAGTAATATCTAAAATATTAGAACCACTCACTCATAATAACGCATTCTGCCCTCTGCAACGACCTCTCAATCAGCGTCTCAGCGTCTCTATCCCCAGCACCAGAGGCGCTCCTGCCCGGACTGCCAGGAACCTCAGAGCGACTCAAGACGGTCCACTCTCTTACACAGCTGCTATAACATGATCTAGCAAGTTCACAAATATCCCCGGTGTGTTATGGCCCTACAGTATTCCTGGTGTGTATTCATGGCCCAACCATCGCACTTCTCATGGATCGCTTGTCTTTGTGCACTAATTGTAAATCCCTCAGGATAAGAGCGTAAAATGTAAATGTAAACCGCTCATCTTAAAACGACGTGCAGTGGAGCTTGCCGCAGGGTCTCTGGTCTCACAGGGGGGAAATTATTAAAGACTATAACGTGTAAATAAAGTGGTTAAATAATGAGGGGCGAGAGATTATTCTTCCCTTCTGTGTTCATTTTTACCCTTCCCTTCTGTGTTCATGAACCAGGCCATGTTGCATGAATGTAGGTCCACTGCTCCCAGCATCCCATGACGCAGTTTGAATTTGTAGTTTTTTATTTGTTTTTTTATTTGTTTGTTTGTTGATTTATTTATTTATTAATTGTTCGATTGATTGGATTTTTTGATCATCACCGGAAGTGCTTTGCGTGGCTTCTATATTTCCCATCTCTCCCGGCTCCGACAGCAGAGCTGTAGTCTCGCGGCCAGCCGATGCTAACGGAACTGGCGGGGTCCGAAACGATCGAGTCGAGTGTATAATCGGATTTTATGTGGTCGAGAGACGGCATTGTCCTTTAACTCACGCAGGGTGACGGTCAGCGTCCCTGGTTCGGCGGACGCTGGTGGTCTGATCACGGCATCGCGTGACCCTGGTACGTGTGATCTGTGTCGATTGTGTGAGTCGAGTGGCGCTGTCTGTGCGTTCGTCTGGATGTCCCGCAACGGCCCCGTATTCATCAGTAACTTTCTGTCCTGTGTGTGGTCGGTCATGCGATTTGCGCTAATTTAATGTGCCCTGTCATGTATCAGCGATTCTTTGACAGTCACAAAGATGCTTTAGGGCACCAGGCCTGAACCCCCCAAAGAGCACATGACGTACAAACCCAGTGGGGAGAGAAACAGTCTCAGGAGGACACCTCACATTATAGCTCACGTCTTGCCCAGAGCGATGTACAACAAGGTGCAAAGTGCATACCCATAACCAGGGACAAGTGCGCTGAAAGTGAAGTGCTAAGAATACAACAAAGATAAGGACTGGGGCCTTGTAGACGAATCCAACAGAGGACTATATCTGTAAAACCATTTTAGGAAGCACTTATGTTGGAGCAACAATAAACAGCTTACATAGCCAAAGAAAAGCAATATGGTAAATGGCAGGCATTTAAATAGCGCCTTTACCAAAAGCGCTGTACAATTGATACTTCTCATTCACCCATTCATACACACACTCATACACTAACGGCGATTGGCTGCCATGCAAGGCTGCATGCATTGGCTGCCATCAGCTCGTCAGAAGCATTTGGGGGTTAGGTTTCTTGCTGAGGGACACTTCGACACAGCCCAGGGCGGGATTAAACCGGCAACCCTCCGACTGCCAGATGACTGCTCTTACCTCCTGAGCCATGCCGCCCATCTTCCACTGGCCAGTAAGAAGTATAGGTTGAGTGGATATAACAAAAATCGAATAACTGGAGGGGGCTTCAGGCTGTGTGTGGTGCTAAGCTTCAGAACAGAACACCTTTTTGCTATGGTGATATACGTGGGAACACCTTTTAAATTAATTTTGAGAAGGCGCAAGGAATTTTAATGTCTTGGTTTCAATAACAAGGAGACAAAATGTTCAATGTTAATACATACTGAGGAGTGTCTGGTGTGTCTCCTGAATCTTCCTGTGTCCGAACCTGTCTAACCTGCGTAACCTGTATGATTGACAGGTGCAGCCTCACCTGTGTGTGAGCTGTCATGTGTTTGGCTGTTGGTCTCTGCTGATTGTGGTGCTGGTGGTTTTTCTAGCCATTAAAACAACCGCCACACAGCCAACACATTACATTACAGTTGAGCTGTAGCTGACGCTTTAATTCAAAGTGACTTACAGTTGATTGGACTGAGCAGGGGACAATCCCCCCTGGGGCAATGTGAGGTTAAGGACCTTGCTCAAGGGCCCAACGGCTCCATTGGGGCTTGAACCAACCAACCTAGACTACGGGCTGCCCCTAATTGTGAACTGATTGGCGTGTCCTACCCCCTTGATTTTCGACAGAGTCCATTCGAGGGGCGAAGGTGCTGGTGACGGGGGCCAGCACGGGAATCGGAGAGCAGATGGCCTATCACTACGCCCGCCTTGGTGCTCAAATCGTCATCACGGCGCGGAGAGAGAGCGTCCTGAAAGAGGTCTGACATTCATCAGTGCTTTTTACTGCTTTTGTGATTGACATGCATCCCGTGTTAGCGTGTACAGCCGGGACAAGCAAATCTGGCCCTTAAATCTCAAATTTCTTCTCTCCCGGGTAACTAACTGAACATTTAGTGCTGCTGATTCGCTAGGCTGTCTTCACACCTGAGTCCCAGGTAAAGGGAGGGAGGACACCCAGCAGGTTCTGAACCCATGAGGGCCAGGATTTGAGGATCCCTGCATTCTGCTGTGTGGCTGTTCTATTCTGCTGTGTGGCTGTTCCATTCTGCTGTGTGGCTGTTCCATTCTGCTGTGTGGCTGTTCCATTCTGCTGTGTGGCTGTTCCATTCTGCTGTGTGGCTGTTCCATTCTGTTGTGTGGCTGTTCCATTCTGTTGTGTGGCTGTTCCATTCTGCTGTGTGGCTGTTCTATTCTGCTGTGCGGCTGTTCCATTCTGCTGGGCGTGTGTTCTATTCTGCTGTGTGGCTGTTCCATTCTGCTGTGTGGCTGTTCCATTCTGCTGTGTGGCTGTTCCATTCTGCTGTGTGACTGTTCCATTCTGCTGTGTGGCTGTTCCATTCTGCTGTGTGGCTGTTCCATTCTGCCGTGAGACTGTTCCATTCTGCTGTGTGACTGTTCCATTCTGCTGTGTGGCTGTTCCATTCTGTTGTGTGGCTGTTCCATTCTGCTGTGTGGCTGTTCCATTCTGCCGTGAGACTGTTCCATTCTGCTGTGTGACTGTTCCATTCTGCCGTGAGACTGTTCCATTCTGCCGTGAGACTGTTCCATTCTGCCGTGAGACTGTTCCATTCTGCCGTGAGACTGTTCCATTGCCCTGTGAGCCTGAGGAGCGCGTTGGTTGGCTGTGACCGTGCGCCTCGCCCTGTGGCAGGTGGCGGAGCGGTGCCTGGAGCTCGGAGCGCAGAAGGCCCTGTACGTGCCGGGCGATATGGGCACTATGGCCGACCCTGAGAGCGTGGTGAAGTTCGCGGTGGAAGCGCTGGGTGAGTACAGGTACACGCTGCAGCAGGGCGGAGCCAGGTGTGTTCACCCTCCCTTTACCTGGGAGTCAGGTGTGTTCACCCTCCCTTTACCTGGGAGTCAGGTGTGAAGGCAGTCTGGCCAATCAGTAGGACTAATTGTTCAGTTAATTACCCAGGAGAAAAGAAAACCAGGGCCGGATTTGGGTTCGAGGTCCAGATTTGATGATTACATCCGTGATGTGAACAATTAGTTCAGGATAACAGTGTCTGCATTGGTAAATAATTTTAAATGTTATGTAAAGTCTTCAGTCTTCAGTTCTAAAGATTAGGCATACTCTTTCCTTTTGTGAGACGTGTATCTGTGTATTTCTATGCGGGAAAAGATTAACAAGAACAACTGTGTTTTTCTGTGTGTGTGTGTGTGTGTGTGTGTGTGTACGTGCATGTGTGTGTGTGTGTGTGTGTGTGTGTGTGAACTTGCAGGAGGACTGGACTACTTGGTGCTGAACCACATTGGACCCAGCCCGTATGAAATGTGGAACCGCGATATCGAGCACGTCCGGTGGCTGATGCAGGTACTGCACCTGCACAACTTTGCAGCTTGAATAAGAGAAGCTGCTGCTGCACTGAAAGTCTGCCTCTTGTCCAGGGTTGGTGTGTTAGCCAGGGTCACGTTCAGCCCCGACAAAGCCTGGTGAAATGTTTATTTAAACCGTGGCGCATTGAGCATCAACTATATTGGGCATCAACTATATTGACCAGTTTGCTGCTATAGCATCTGAGAAGGCCATTCTGGCTTTAAAGCATAGGCCTGACGGTATGTTTCACATCAGCCAATCAAAAGGTCAATTTCACATTAGCCAATTGAAGGATATGTTCACATTAGTCAGTCAAAGGATATATTCCACATGAGCCAATCAAAGGATACGTTTCTCATTAGCCAATCCCAAGGACATCGGAAAACAGTGCAGAAATATACAGCTAAATGTTTAGTCTATGTACTATATATAAATACATATGATTGGATGTGTAGTTTAGTATAAATATGTAAAAAATAAGTGTAGTGTAGTATAAATATGATAAAATTGTACAGATATCCACATACATTTTGAGAGTTTACCAGTACTTGCCATATTTTAGTGTCAGGGTATAAATAAACAGTATTGGTGAAAACAGAAGACATTGTAAAGGCATATTTTAATGAGTGTTGTCCATTCTGGCAGGTGAACTTTTTTAGCTACCTGCAAATGACCACCTCTGCCCTACCCCACCTGGAGGACAGTGGGGGGGCCATCATTGTGGTTTCCTCCTTATTGGGTGAGTCAGATTACTCATCCTCTGGTCTGATTGAACATCCTCCATGTTGGATGTGTCTGATTGAACATCCTCCATGTTGGATGGGTCTGATTGAACAGCCTCCATGTTGGATGGGTCTGATTGAACGTCCTCCATGTTGGATGTGTCTGATTGAACATCCTCCATGTTGGATGGGTCTGATTGAACGTCCTCCATGTTGGATGGGTCTGATTGAACGTCCTCCATGTTGGATGGGTCTGATTGAACATCTCCATGTTGGATGGGTCTGATTGAACATCGTCCATGTTGGATGTGTCTGATTGAACATCGTCCATGTTGGATGGGTCTGATTGAACATCCTCCATGTTGGATGGGTCTGATTGAACATCCTCCATGTTGGATGTGTCTGATTGAACATCCTCCATGTTGGATGTGTCTGATTGAACATCCTCCATGTTGGATGGGTCTGATTGAACATCCTCCATGTTGGATGTGTCTGATTGAACATCCTCCATGTTGGATGTGTCTGATTGAACATCCTCCATGTTGGATGTGTCTGATTGAACATCCTCCATGTTGGATGGGTCTGATTGAACATCCTCCATGTTGGATGTGTCTGATTGAACATCCTCCATGTTGGATGTGTCTGATTGAACGTCCTCCATGTTGGATGGGTCTGATTGAACGTCCTCCATGTTGGATGGGTCTGATTGAACATCGTCCATGTTGGATGGGTCTGATTGAACATCCTCCATGTTGGATGGGTCTGATTGAACATCTCCATGTTGGATGTGTCTGATTGAACATCCTCCATGTTGGATGTGTCTGATTGAACATCCTCCATGTTGGATGGGTCTGATTGAACATCTCCATGTTGGATGTGTCTGATTGAACATCCTCCATGTTGGATGGGTCTGATTGAACATCTCCATGTTGGATGTGTCTGATTGAACATCCTCCATGTTGGATGGGTCTGATTGAACATCCTCCATGTTGGATGTGTCTGATTGAACATCCTCCATGTTGGATGGGTCTGATTGAACATCTCCATGTTGGATGTGTCTGATTGAACATCCTCCATGTTGGATGGGTCTGATTGAACATCCTCCATGTTGGATGTGTCTGATTGAACATCCTCCATGTTGGATGGGTCTGATTGAACATCCTCCATGTTGGATGTGTCTGAATGAACATCCTCCATGTTGGATGGGTCTGATTGAACATCCTCCATGTTGGATGGGTCTGATTGAACGTCCTCCATTTTGGATGGGTCTGATTGAACATCCTCCATGTTGGATGGGTCTGATTGAACGTCCTCCCTCTCTCCCTCTCTCTCTCCCTCTCTCTCTCTCACTCTCTCAGGGAAAATGTGCAATCCGTTCGTGGCGCCCTACTCCGCCACCAAGTTCTCCCTGAACGGCTTCTTCGGAACTCTGCAGCATGAGCTGGCCATGCAGAGGAAGAACGTCTCCATCACCATCTGCGTCCTGGGCCTGATCGACACGGACAACGCCATGGAGAAAATCAAGTGAGTCTGCGCGTGTGTGCACGTGTGATAACGCCACACTGGTTGCACATCCTCCATGTTGGTTGAGTCAGATTACACACCCTCCATGTTGGGTGAGTCTGTGTGCGTAAATGCATGTATTTTGACACCCCAATACATTTGGCTGGATGTCCCTCCGTATCACATAAGGCCTATTGCATCTGTATGAAATCTTGAGAATCTGTCTGGAGGCTACTGGCTCAAGAGCAGTTGTCTGGCAGTCGGAGGGTTGCGGGTTCGATCCCCCTGCCCGGATCGAACCGTCGAAGCGTCCGTGAGCAAGACACCTAACCCCCAAATGCTCCTGATGAGCTGGTCGGCGCCTTGCATGGCAGCCAATCGCTGTTGGTGTGTGTGTGTGAGTGCGTGTGTGAGTGTGAGTATGAATGAGAAGCATCAATTGTACAGCGCTTTGGATAAAGGCGCTATATAAATGCCAACCATTTACTATTTACTGGGCTACTGGAGCGTTGCTATAAATAAGCACGTGTGCACAACCGTGACAACCTGTCCGGTATTAATAAGGGTTTATACAGCTTATACACAACCTACATATTATACACTGTTATATGTTTCCACTGTTAGTTTTTTTTACCCTTCTGTTACTCTGTGAAGTGTCTGTGACAGTGTGCTGTAAAAAGCACTGTGAAACCGGATTGAGTTGAATTATAAAAGTTGTCATGCTGCTATGACTACCTCCTGTTGCTATGACTACTGCTGGCGTTGCTCCAGTCCTGCCATGAGCCCTAAAGAAGCTGATCCTGTTCTGAAAACGCTTTAAAAACGTTGTTGAAACGTTTGCTCCCGTGCAGAGACTACAGCAGCCTTCATCACATTGCCTCCCCGGCCTCCGACGCTGCCCTGCACATCATCAGCGCCGGAGCCACGCGGCAGAAAGAGTCCTTCTTCCCCTTCTACGTGTACTTCATCACTCTGTTCAGAGACTGGTTCGCCTTCTTCAGAGACCTGACCATCCAGAACTCATACCACTATGAGCCATAACTGTCCCACACACACACACACACACACACACACACACACACACACATTTCTGCCTCAGGATTTTATTTACATTGTGTTTCTTCGTTGTGCTAATATTGAGCCAAAGGGATTGAGGCTGAGTAAACCGTTCAGTTTTGCCCTTGATACAGATACCTTTGACCTTTGCCCTCATCCAGGCACGTCATGTTGACAGTCTGATAAGCACAACCAGAGATAATCTATTGGACATGAGATATGCCACCTCAAAGTTTCCCAGTTAGTGTGACATTGGCAGTAGATGTTAAGTTGTAGTTGTAGAGGTGTTGGTAGACAAAGAATTGTAAAAGCTGTTTTCAGTTCGGCCCAGATGAGATCTCATGCCTGTGCGTTTTGTGTTGTAATATCACTGTTATCCACAAGGTGGTGCTGCTATCCAACAAAGCAATGTCCGTGTTCTTTCACTTTCATAATTTGAGTCAATGGGGTTTGTTTCTCCTCAATTACATCAGAACCAGTCGTGGAATAGCTCCAGCCATTTTGTAATTGTATTTTGCCGAAAGAGTGTCTGTTTGACAATCCTCCCCTATGGACACTTTTAATGGACAGGAGCTCAGAGCTGGGGGGGGGAGGGGGGGGGGGCGTCCATCCTTTGACGCCCTGCATGATAAAGGGAAGACACGGCCCTAATTGCTGGCACTAGGTGAGAATTAAGGGAATACTCTGCCCTAAATGCTTCGCATCAAGTGAATTTTAGTGAATATTAAGCAAATGTTTCTCCCAAAATGGACTCTTGAGTCTAGAGAAGGGCGCTTTCCACCAAAAAATAAAAACAGTTCCTTGGAATACACATACAGGGTGGGTATAAATGCATAGTCTGGGGGCTGGTCACCATGCAGGATTACTGAGTTAGCTGGATTATGGCACTGAGTAAAACTGACTGGGACCCCGAGATAGATTACAGCCCTCTAGATTGCAAGCGTCTAGATTTTAACGCTCTAGATTCCACCCCTCTAGATTACAGTCCTCTAGATTACAGCTGTCTTTTGCTCACTGGGTGAGTGCGTCATATGTACACAGGAAGCTATTTTATACAGACCGGTAACTCAGGGCAACAAGGCTTACGGAGAAAGGGAAACAAATGCCAGCCACACTGCTGCTCCAGCTGTGTCTCAGCTCTCCTGTGCAGGGAAAATTGGTTTCTGATTAGAATTTAGGAGCCAATGACCCTGCCCCCTCCCCTACAACTTGCACAAATTGCTCTCTGTGGAAACCTTCTCTCTCTCTTTCTCTCTGTCTCCCTCTCTCTCCCCCCTCCGTCTCTCCCTCGCACTCAGCCTGCCGTAACCTTTCTCGCACCTCCTGTGTGAGGAGGTCAGAGGTCAGACCTTGCCCCCCTCTCTCTCTGTAGAGAAGGGGATTGTGGATAATTATCGGTGGTTGGTGTGCCTCCCTCCCTCCCCCACCCATCCAAGCCCTGCAGAGACCAAGGCAGGACAGGACAGTATGCTAGGCCAAACACTTCAACCCCCCCCCCACCCGATTAAAACACTACCATTTTCGGCCTATTGTTTCTGTTCTATTTTTATTATTATTCAAAGAAGCAGTAAACGCACTCGCACACACATATCATCAACACAGTGAGATCTTTTTAAAAGAACGTGTTTCAGTTTTAGTACAGAGTCTTCTTTCGAGGATACAACAGCAGATGGACCGTTGGGATCCAAACCAGCGACCTTTCCCAAACCCAGCCCAGAGTCCCGTCAGCCGTTTCCACACGTGAGTTTGCGGGAGAGAAATCCCGCCGCGATCCCAGGAATGCGTCTGGCGCTCGGGGGGTGGGTTGCCAGATGTGCAATTTGGAGTTCAGCCAGAAGGGGCCCCCCAATATCCTATCCTACAGGGGCCCCCGGCTGTCCCTGGGGGGCTGGAGGGGAGATGAACCTGGGGTAGCTCTCCGAGGGGTTCACCAAAAACACCAGGTTCATATTGGGGCCATAAATCTGGGAAAAGGGCGTATTTACTGGAAGTCTTATATTCCTTTGTTTGTTGAGTTCATATAGCCCTGCTAATTTCCCAATTGTAAGCTAGCTAGGGGGGGTTAAGTGAGTCAAAAGGCTCACATTGAGACCTGTAGAATAAAGTCTTGCACACGTGTACTACAAAGACACAGAGAGAATATCAACCGTCAGAGACGGTTAACTAAAACCTTCACATTGTTTCTGGAGCATAGGGATGCTCACACGTTTTCATTCTGTATGCTAACAGTAAAATAACGTGGCCTCAGATATCATGAAAGCAAATAACAACAGAAAGCAAATAGGAACTGAGCAACAGGTGCAGGAAATAATATAAGTTGCCAACAAAGAACAAGCAAATCTAATGTGAGTTTTCTGGACCCAGAAAATCTCAAGACATTAACGTTATTGCTAACATGCCTAGTCTGTGTTCATTATTACTGTGTCGTGCTGGTTTTGAGAGCTGTGTGAGACGCGGACAGGTTTGAGTGAGAGACAGCAGTTTTGCCCCATGAATCGGTAGCATAGAATCGGTACGCCTGTTTGAGGCAACAGTGAGTAAGACGGTATATTTGAGAAGTGAAAGGTAAATAAACGCTAAACATTTTAGTGCGATTTTCAGGATGGCAGTTGGACAATCGTTGTCATGACAGCGGTGCAACGGTCATTTGAGAACCTGATTTGAAACGTGGAGGTAGCGGGTTTGATATGCACCCAGCAGTATGCACACCTTTTCGGGGTAAAGGCGAGTCTGCTCAGAAAATGAATTACAATAATGTCGTTTTTTTTTCTTCGGGGAAAAAAGAGGCTTCTTGTTGCTTGGTGTTCGCTGAGTCACTGGCCCAGTCGAAGAATCTATTTTTAACCGGAGCAGCTGGTTTAAATTAATTGATTTTGAACAGAAAATTTGATACATTTACAGGGCTTTCAGAAAACAGAGGACCCTGCAATCTGACAGGTAGTTTGTTTGAATAAGGAATAAAGTGCTGGAAAGCCAGAAGATTGAATCCCAAGCGAAGTGCTGTCTGGCTTTCGCAGTGAGAGACGACTACTCTAGACTGAGCTGGGTAAACATCATCACGCAAAAAGTTGCGTAAACTCGTATAACTGAAAACTCACTCCTTAGGGGCAGGGATCAGTCGGCAATCGGCCATTTATTTCTTAAGTGTCAAGGAAGCATTTGACAAAGTGCCACGTAACCCCCCTATGTCTGAGTGTGTGTGTGTGTGTGATCGCGTGTGTCCACGGAGTGTAAAATGAGACCCTTTCATCGAAGTTATTATCAAAACCATCACAGTTTAATAGAATCTGACATTTCAAAGTTTCTGAAATATCAACAAAACCAACACAGTTTAACAGCCATTGCCATTTAATAGTTTCTGATGGAACAAGGGTGCTGTTTGCGGCCTTGAGGTTAGCGTTAGCAGCCCGACGCTCACACTGTTGAGTTACATGACTAGCACATGGGCGAAAATTAAATAATGGCTAATGCTAAATTACTAAATATAGTGTGTTCGCTATATCATTCCATGCATTGGGGTAGTACTGCCTAAACGTGACATCAGCTGTCAAGTCGGCAAACTGAACGGTTTCCACCTCACACATACACTCTCTCACACACACACACCCCACATGCACACGCACACACACACACACCACATGCACACACACACACACACACACAATCTCTCACGCACACACACCCCACATGCACACACACAAACACACACACACTCTCTCACACACACACCCCACATGCACACACAAACACAACACACACACACATAGGATCTCTCACACACACACCCCACATGCACACACACACACACATACACTCTCTCGCACACACACAAAGACACACACACACACTTTCTCTCACACACACAAAGATACACACACACACTTTCTCTCACACACACACAAAGACACACACACACTCTCTCGCACACACACAAAGACACACACACACACTTTCTCTCACACACACACAAAGACACACACACTCTCTCACACACACAGTCGCACCCAGACATTCACACACACTCTCACACACACACTCACAGTATTTGGATCAGAACAACTGGGTCTTGGCTGCCATCACAGACTGTCATCAGAACACGTCTGCGAGACCCAGACAGTGGCTGTGAGTCAGCCTTACCCTTCTCCTCCCAGACAGACAGACGGTAGGACAGACGGACGGTAGGATGGACAGACAGAGACAGAGACAGACAGACAGACAGATGGACATACAGACAGACGGTAGGACAGACGGACGGTAGGATGGACAGACAGAGACAGAGACAGAGACAGACAGACAGACAGATGGACATACAGACAGACGGTAGGACAGACAGACGGTAGGATGGACAGACAGAGACAGACAGACAGACAGACGGATGGACATACCGACAGACGGTAGGACAGGCAGACGGACAGACAGACGGACACTCAACAGAACCTCAATCTAATGGAGGAGGAACACATCTCCGAGGGAAGCATGTGAGCCAAAGCTTGTGTTTTAATTTACTGTAGGGTGTCGTCCCCCCCTCCCTCCAGCGGTCCACTGCATGTCGTCACGGTAACCACAACGGCAGCTGCATGTCGTCGCGGTAACCACAGGGGCAGCTGCATTTTTTCCTGACAACAGTTTCTCAGTTGGTCCTGGAAGTTGGTTTATTTTAATTGACATTGTTTTTTTAACCACCTGCATTGTTGATTTTTATTTTTTGGCCGGGGGGGGTGTGTGGTTGGCTCATGTAATCTCTAAGGAACTTGCGTCAATTTAAATAATTGTTTTCTTTTTACGTTTGAAGTTCACTGCAGAAACAAGCCACTGAATTTGGGCGTTGAAAAATCAGTGGCAGGTACGACTGTCAGGAAACCCCAACAAGCAGCCATCAGAACACCCCTCACTGCCCCACACAGCCAGTCCCAAACACCCAACACGTTATCCTCTCCCGTTAAACCCTATTTCACTCAAGACTCAAATCAGACTGACAATAACCACAGCGGTCATTCTGTTTGGTGTAGAAAGGTGAAATTGCTCTATGTACTTGCATGCTTTAAGGTACTCATATCAAATATGGTTTGATCTCTGTTTATCATGCCTTAAATGGTAGTTATATGGGTGGCACTGTATCAGAGATCTTGTGGCATTATTTGGGTGGCACTGTATCAGAGATCCTGTGGCCTTATTTGGGTGGCACTGTATCACAGATCTTGTGGCATTATTTGGGTGGCTCTGTATCAGAGATCTTGTGGCATTATTTGGGTGGCTCTGTATCAGAGATCCTGTGGCCCTGTGCTGATGCATGGATGGACCCCACCACATGTCATCCTCCAACTCCCGTCTGTGTGAGCCTGACCTGAGACTTGGTTTGTGGGCCGATTGACAAAATGTTATTCTATTTATTCTACAGATGTATAGACAGGGCCCTTATCTACTTTATTGGCACTATCTACTATTTAAAGAATATGAGCTCAATAGCTTTGACCCAACACAAATGACCCAATGCATGCCCATGCTATTTCATAATTGTAGTAGTAATGTAAGCTTACATCATTTACAGTATATTAATAAATACCGGTGCGTTATAGAAAACTAGCGCACTTCCCACAAAGCCCCGTCAGTCCCTGCTCACGTTTCAAAGTGTGAAATCTTGTTGCCGAAGGCCCAGAGAGCCCAGCTTTTCCTTCTGAAAAATGTTTGTGTCTGTTGTGGATTTGCGGTGCGTAGCAGTCCTACGGGACTCTTAAACAGGCCGGCCGGGTTTAACTGCGGCTCCCGTAAAAAAGAGTCCGTTCAGGGCTGCCGGGCCGGGCCGGATCTCCAGGACCTGTCAGCGCGGCCGCTAATTGTGTGAGTGTCGCCTCGCTCTCCAGGTGCCGCGCGATTAATCTGCCGATGTGCCGCTGACACGTTTAGCATAGCAGTCACCCCCCCTCAGGTCTGGTCTGTTTCTCATTGCACTCACGACTAAGATCTGCTCCAGTTTTTTTGGAGCCTGTGGCATTTTTTGCCTTTTTTTGTGCCTGTGTGTGCAGTAGTTGTTCCCGCAGAAAAAGCAGCTCAAGATTGATTTTGAAATGGCTGGTAGCTAGCTGGTTGACCAGTTCAGACCAGCTCCCAGCTCGACATGATCATACCCAGCTAGACCAGTTTATACCCATCTTATACCCAGTTTATGACCAGCTTGGCCATGCTGATTGACCAGCTCATACCCAGCTAGACCAGATTATAGCCATCTTGACCAGCTCAGTTTTCTAGCTGGCGTTAGCTGGATTTTACAGCACGGGTGAGCTCACCCAAATAATTTTTGCATTCTCTTGTTACATTTCTCTGTGCTTTAAAAGTGCAACTGTGAACCAAATGCAGACTTTTTAAGCTCTCTAAAAAGATCTGCATGATCTGATTGCATCATTTGTCTGGAATACACTGGAAAACAGGAATGTAGCATCCAATCAGCTGGCCCGGAGGCCAAACACGCAGAACACGCAGAAGCAGAGTATTGTGACATCATAAAAGCAC
>NC_083764.1:64989314-65009314 GCF_963514075.1 Conger conger | reverse complement strand
GGAAATGCCCTGGAATATCACTGGGTCTGCTCCTGATCCTACCCGCACACACTCTGAAATGCCAGGAATCCGGTATGCAAACTCCTTTTTTGTTTTCCGTACACACACACACGCACACGCACACCACAGATACGTACACATACACACACTCACGCATGCAGACACACACAAAGTCTTCGAGCTGCTTACTCCAGTGAAAAGGCCTTCAAGAACAGTTGAAACAAGGCTAAAAATTAACTGAACTGGTTATGCTTCTGAATATGCCGTTAAATGAAGATGGTCCGTTTCCAGATTCTGTATGTCACTGTCATTGTGTGTGTGTGTGTGTGTGTGTGCCTTTATTGGATGTCATCCGCGCCGTTTACTTTGACCTCCCGGCTCCAATAGCTGTAAAACCAATAACAAACGCATCCTCGCTTTTACAGGGCACCTAAGCCGGACTTCGTATGTGGTATCGCGTCAAAGATCTACTCAAGCCTGGCCGTCATAAAGTTTTACTTCTCAAACAGGTGGCGGAGAGTAATTCCATACTCTTGCTAGAAAAGCCGACGGGGGTTTTGTCTATATTTGACCGTTTGTTTTTATCGCTCCCATTAAGGCCTGGCACGATCAAACGGCAGCCGAGCTGTGGCGGTTGAAAGCTCCGCGTGCTAGCTAAACAACTCTCACAGGCGATGACGCAGCGGGACCACCGCTCCGAAGGAATTTAAAATGGGGGGGGCTTTTGTCAAAAAAAACAAAAAAACTGCATGCTATGTGCCATCTGTCCCGGGGGTTTGAGTAACAACTGCCAAAGCATCTAGATAGATTATACCCTACTGTTTTGTTTCAGTTTTTTCTCGGTGGAAGGGACCAATTTTCCCCTCAAAAGTGGCCTCGTCAATCTAACGGATTCCTACGCAAGTCTAGGCTGTTGTTTTGGCCAAAGTTAACTTGCATAACTTTTCCCTCTCGTGTTCGCCAGAAAAAGCACCGCTTCACTTGCCTCCTCAACAGGAGTTAAGTTCAAGGCAAAAAGTGTAAATATTCAACGTTTATGTTTTTCTTTAGCTCTCATTGGCCGAAAGCTTCCACTTTTTTGATGCACCACCCTCCAATAACCAAGCCACGCCCCTGGTTAGGTTGCGCAGACTGAGGTGCCGAGGCTGCTTTTGAATCGCAGCGCCTTGTGATGAGATTTGAGCTGCTGGGATTCTCGTAGGAAAAGCGTCGCGGAACAGTCGAGGGTCTCCATTCGAACTGAATGGATTGGTATGGGGAAAAGCGGATCTCAAAACCTGGCTAATCGGCGGCTTTGGATCTCCATACAGGTTATGATGGTTGTAGTTTCGCTGTGGCTCAAACCAGGTAAGGCGGACTAACGCACTTTATGATTTCACTGTGCATGCGTCTTTTGGCGCATGGAGATGTGAACTATTTTGTAGTTGTAGAGGAGTGACTCGTTTGCCAGAGACGTGTGGAAGGAGCGATCCGTTTTTCTTCGAAATTTTGGACGTTTTTATTTTGGTTCAGATCGTTTTCAAAAGTTTTTTTTGTTGCTGAAAATACATATATTGCTGTTACATTGCACAATCGCTATTTTTTTTTTTACAAACCAATTGGCGAAAAAACGGTTTGCAAAAGCGAGTAACTTTAGCCATATACATTTCCACCAAAGAGCAAATACACCGCGCATCGCTGGCAGTGGTGTAAGACTGGTTTTGAGTCGTTACTGTGCTGTTCACTGTTGCCCCTCTCGCCAGCGCAGTGATGTCATTACCTCGCCGCGTGCCGGGGAACAGGTCGGACTTTGTTGTGGGCCAGTGTGGTCTGGGAATATTTTGTAGGCAATTATGTACCAAAACAATGCGAGGGAACTGGCTGGCGTGGGCAGCAGCAGACGGCTAGGGGAAGAGAGCGAGTGGAGTTTATATTGATCTTACGATTGTTCTTGTTATTACTATAAAAACAAACAAACAAAAAAAACCTCAATGGTCCCGCTCGCGTATACTCGTATATAATGTATACTCTGCCAGTAAAATACGTTGTACGTGTCATGGTAATCAGGGTTATTTCGAATAAAATAAAAGCACACAATGCTAAATGTCTGTACAGGAATGGTCACGATGGTATCCAGTTACACTGAGAAACCTTTTTGTTTTTGGAGGTGGGAAAAGTCCTCTCCTCTGCTTACAAAGCAACATTCTCCGTCCTGCATACGGTATGTTGTATTTGCGAATGGGCTGGTTCCTATTTTAAAATCTAGAGGGTTGACGGAAAAAGAAACCAATACATTACTTGCCTCTCAAAATATTAATATAAATAATATATATTTTATTTAACGGTGGCTGTTAAACTATTCAGTTGCCGAGAGAGCAGTCCAGGAGGGAAGAGACACAAGGCCTGTCCCTTCAGAGTGAGAGGCAGATCTTCTCATTTTGATGAACAGACTTTCCATTGGCTGATATTCATAATGCATATCAGAGTCAGGGTGCTGATCTGGAATCAGTTTCCCTGACCGTGCCCTAACCTTGTCCGTTACATCGTGCCTGAGAATTCAGATCCGAGATCAGCCCTCTCTACTATCAGCCTGTGGAGAAATATGAACACTGTCCCAGTGAACATTTCTGTGGTGAGGAGTTGGTGAAACGCCATCTTGGCATTCAGGTGAAATTCTTTCTGCATTCGGTTGCGAAGTGAAAGTGTTCCAGCTGACTTTAAAACGTGGGCCGGCTATACTGGGGTTATCCTGCTGTGGCAACCAAGAACTCTGGACCTCAAATCCAAATCCAGCCCTGCTTTTCTTTTCTCCCAGGTAATTAGCTGACAGTGAATTGATTCACTGTGTGTAAATGTCTGCATTTATTTATAGCGCCTTTATCCAAAGCGCTGTGCAACTGACGCTTCTCACTCACCCATTCAAACACACACACACACACACACACACCAACAGCCATGCAAGGCACCAACCAGCTCGTCAGGAGCAATTGGGAGTTCGGTGTTTACATTACTTTAATGGCATTTGGCAGATGCTCTTATCCAGAGCGACATACAGTTGATTAGACTCAGCAGGAGACAATCCTCCCCTGGAGCAATGCAGGGTTAAGCGCCTTGCTCAAGGGCTTAAGAATCTTATTGTGGCTACACCGGGATTAGAACCACCGACCTTGCGTGTCCCAGTCATTTACCTTAACCACTACGCTGCAGGCCGTGTTGTTCTCGGACACTCAGACACACGCAGGCTCAGATGCAGTGGGCGGGCAGGGCTGAGCAGGGCTGAGCAGGGCTGAGCACAGGTGAGCAGACACTGCAGTAGTCCAGTGCAGCGATGGACATCTGTTCTAACGCTCCGTGGAGACGTTTGGGTTTGTGCCGTCACGTGTGCAGCTGGCTTAGCCGGTGCTCAGATAGTGTCAGTGCCAGGAACACAGTTTCTGCTCCAACAAGGTGTGAGGTCACAAGCATGTGATCAGAATGTTCTCTACTGCACATTGTGATGCTGATCACGTGACAATCGCTACTGGTGACTGAAAGAACACTGACTTAGCTTTTTCGAAGGGTTGAGGTGTTCAGTAAGCCAAGAGACAGAGATGGACCCTCCTTTAGCAGTGCCTTTAGACTACACTGGACAGGATGAGTTGCATAGGTGGCACGGTTAGCACTGTTGATGCACAAGCAGGAGGTTCTGGGTTCGATTCCCAACTGGTCAGACCCTCTCCACGTGTTCGTGTGGGTTTACTCTGGGCACTCCGGTTTCCTCCCTCACTCAGACACGCACGTCAGGTTAGGTGTGCTCCTGCCGCTGCCCTTGACCGAGGCTCTGGCCTCAGAGCTGGAGCTGGTCCCCGGGCGCTGCACTGTGGTGCCCACTGCTCCTGAGTCACTATGATGGGTCACATGCAGAGGACACATTACCCCACGGGGTTCAGTGAAGTCTGTCTGATCTTTAGGTGTTCAGCAGATGTAGGTGTGCTGATTAGACTGTGTGTAGTACAGGTGTGACCCACTCATTGTCATGGTGTGTTTGTTGTCATGACAATTGTTGCTTAGAAACGATGCCTGCCTGCCTCAGCGAGGACTGAGCGTGCTCAGCAGAGGGTGACCAGTTACTGCCCGTCTGTTCGTTTGTCTCCCTGGTGGGGGTGCTTTTCACACCGGCCCCCCTGGCTGGTCTGTAGTTTGTCTCTCTGGTGGGAGGTATGAAACTGCGACGGTTAACAGACTGCTGGACGTTTTTCGAAAAAAAAAAAAAACAGTGGCCCCCCTGTTCCTGTTTTCGTTGTTCCTGATTGGCTATGGAAGCAGGTCGGCAGGGGTGGGCGGGGCCGGCGGTGTTTACCTGTGTTTCTCTTTCCTGGCTCAATTAACTAATTCGCTGATTATTAATCAGCACCAATTAGATCACAATTGTACACAAATGTTGCACACTGGGCACGGAGGGGCGGTCTTCAGCTGTCACTCAGCAGCTCTGTGTAAAAGCGAGCAAGTGTAGGAGCGTGTTAAAGTCTGGCCGGGTCGACTCTTTAGAGGTACAAGATATTTGTGTTAAAACCGTGTTACAAGACCATTGTAAATCCCTTCCTATCATACTCACCCTCTGCCTGTGTTCATAGTCCATAAATTCGGGTTTCAAAATATACAGTTGATAGGCTGGCACTCTGTACCAAAACATTGTATAACTGTACAATAATTCAAGTTCATTGGAGGAAAATTGGTTCTAATTACCCCAGCCAATGGCGTTTCAACCTCAGTGCGTTTACAGAGAACGGGGAGGGATAAACAGTGTTGTGGTTTGAGGGTGTTTGTTGCTGCAATTCCTCTCAAGACCGATAGAAGTCCGAAATGACCTACTGTACCTTTAAGAGCAGAACTTGGCTTCAAATTCAGAACTGGACACGGCCCTCCTGGAACCGACTGGCCCTTTGGGAATTCACCTTTTCACTGGAACTGTAGAAGTAGTTTTTAAAAAAACTGCACAGAATTATGAAGGACAGATGTTTCACGTATTAGTCATGTCTGCTAATGTGGAGGTTCCTGAAGTTTTGCTGTATCAAATGTGTGCTGAAAAATGTCTGCTTTTCTCATTCGTTCAGGGGCCATCAAAATGAGCTACAATGACATGTTTAATAAATGTTAAGTGTGTAAAACTATTTATGTCGATGATCTTGTGTCCAGGGTTGACTTTCTCTGTAGGTTTTGGTTTTCTGCTCTTCCTAAAGCTGGGAAATGTAAGATACTTTGAAACTTTCCCTCCAAATGAACTGTGTCCTGCCGGGAACATCAAATCCAAATCCGTCCCTCAGTTTATTTTCTCCCTGGTAATTATCTGAACAATTTGTGCAACTGATCACACCTGACTCCCAGGTAAAGGGAGGGTGAACACACCTGACTCCCAGGTAAAGGGAGGGTGAACACACCTGACTCCCAGGTAAAGGGAGGGTGGACACACCTGACTCCCAGGTAAAGGGAGGGTGAACACACCTGACTCCCAGGTAAAGGGAGGGTGAACACACCTGACTCCCAGGTAAAGGGAGGGTGGACACACCTGACTCCCAGGTAAAGGGAGGGTGAACACACCTGACTCCCAGGTAAAGGGAGGGTGAACACACCTGACTCTCAGGTAAAGGGAGGGTGGGAAACCGGCAGTTCTTGAGGTCCCTGGTCTACTGTAATTCTAAAAAGTGCAAATGCACCCAACTGGCCTGAATGAGTCTTGCATGCTTCAGTGTGCATTCTGTCTGTTTGTCACAAACCCCTGAATGCTCCTCACTGTGTGAGTGTGTGCATGAATGGGTGAATCAATCAGAAAAATCCATTGTACAGCCATCAATTTTACAGCGCTTTGGATAAAGGCGCTGTATAAATGCCAACCATTTACAATCCGACAAATTCGGTTCAACTTGGGTTCCCGGTCAAGTAAAAAGTGCCTGTGCTGTGGGTTTGCCAGTGCACCTTGTTATTTTGAAGTTCCTTCTCAGTCAGTGTCGTGGAACTGGAAGTGATGTTGCTGTCGCTGATCCCCCCCCCCCCCCCCCCTCCCGCTGGGTGTGTGTAACGCTGATCTCTGTCCCCTTGTCTCTCTTCAGCTCAGTGCCAGGAGACAGGAAGTGATGTCGTTGTTGCTGTGTGTCACGCTGATCTCTGTCCCCCCCCCTCCCTCCTCAGCGCAGTGCCTGGAGTGCCGCATCCAGCGCTGTAACGCGGAGTTCGTGGCCTCCACGGCGCCCCCCGGGGGCGGGCCGCAGTACTGCGCGGCTCTGCGCGGCTTCTCCCTCTGCACCCGGCGCACTGCGCGGGGCTGCCGCGGGGACCTGGTCTACCACTCCGCCGTCTTCCGCATCAAGGAGCTGCTCGCCCAGCACAACTGCTCCAGCGAGGGCCCCACGGCGGCCCCCCGGGGCCCCTCCGCCCCGCCGCGGCCCTGCGACTACGAGAGCGGGGCCCCGGGGCCCGTGCGCTACGTGCACTGCGGCCTGTTTGGGGACCCCCACCTGCGCACCTTCGGCGGGGAGCTCCAGACCTGCCGGGCCGAGGGGGCCTGGCCCCTCCTCGACAACCGCTACCTGTCCGTGCAGGTGACCAACGTGCCCGTGGCCCCGGGGTCCGCTGCCACGGCCACCAGCCAGGTGAGCCTCCCGCGGCCCTCAGTTAGCCTCCCGCGGCCCTCAGTTAGCCTCCAGCGGCCCTCAGTTAGCCTGAGGCTAACGTGCTTTACTGCTCAAACCCCAGTGTAGCCACAGCCAGGTTAGCCTCCAGCGGCCCTCAGTTAGCCTGAGGCTAACGTGCTTTACTGCTAACACCCCAGTGTAGCCACAGCCAGGTGAGCCTCCCGCGGCCCTCAGTTAGCCTGAGGCTAACGTGCTTTACTGCTAACACCCCAGTGTAGCCACAGCCAGGTGAGCCTCCCGCGGCCCTCAGTTAGCCTGAGGCTAACGTGCTTTACTGCTAACACCCCAGTGTAGCCACAGCCAGGTGAGCCTCCAGCGGCCCTCAGTTAGCCTGAGGCTAACGTGCTTTACTGCTCAAACCCCAGTGTAGCCGCAGTAAGGTCAGTGCCGCTGTCGCAGATGAAGTAATGAGTGAAATCAGGTGGTGTAGCGCACGGGAGGAGCCAGACTTACTGCAGCAGCCCTGCTGAGCCAAACATGTCCACCGGCCAGGTCTTCTATTTCTATCTGTGAGCAGCGCCTTCTTAAAAACCTGATACTTCACCTGGACCGTGAAGAATTGTCACGAGCATTATGTGTTAATTAATTTGTGTATTTTAATCATCTCTCTGGACAAAAAGGTTAGCATTCAGTTCGTGGTGGGCTGCATTTTGCTCCCATTCTGTCAGCTGAAAAGCCCGGACCAAGCCAATACTGTACGCCGCAATATTAGCGGCATAAACATACTGCTGGTTTTTAATTGCACTGGAAAACTTTAATTGCGACAATGTGGCAGATGCAATTTTTATTTGAATGTGTTTTTTTATTTTTTTATCAGCCAAGCCTGAGTCTGTCCTGATGAACTGAAGCCGAATGTTTGCCCTTCGTCATCATGGAGGCATGGCTGCACAGTGCGACACTGCCACCGTGTGGAGCGCCGTGGTACTACATGCAGTTATTGCCTGACTTGAGCTGAACTTGCCAAGTCAATTGGTGTGCAATACATGGCAAACAAAAATAGTCCACGGTTTTATCCATTTTATCCACAATCTGGAAAGAGTCTTGCTCAAGGGCCCAACAGCTGTGCAGATCTTATCGTGGCTACACCGGGGCTTGAACCACCAACCTTCCGGGTCGCGGCAGTCAATCTAATTAAAGACAGTTCAGTGGCATTTAAGCGTTCGACAGCCAACTGACCCGAACGCGTTAACGAACCGTGTCTTGATCTCGTTTGAACTTGAACCTCTATAAACAGGATGAACTAACGCGGCGAGAAACGTTAGCGTGTATTGCGTGACCGGAGAAAGCGAAGCTAACGGCGCTCGGGATAACGGTCGAGACGTGACGGTCGAGCGCAGTTTTTTCTGCCGAGTCTGAAAGCCGACTCGGTTTAATTGGGGCGAGAGTTTCTGTGTGCGGTGCTGTCAGCATTGATCGAGTTTATAATGCGGGGCAGCGATAAAACTCCCGCCAGCACAGCCAGGTGCCTTCGCTATCGATAAGGTCTCTCACGGAAAGCTATCAAAAGCGGCGCCGTGCTTTTTCCCCGTTTGACGGCCAGATTTTTCTCCCCGATGTGTTGTCAAGGTATCGGTGATGAACTAAAGGGGCGAACTTTGTAATGAATGGACTATCTTGCTCGGCTGTGGGTTGGGAAAACAAATGACAGCAGGTTATAAAAACGACAAAACTTTTTTGTTTTGTGGGCATACTTCTGATGTTTTTTTATTAGTTTGTCTGGGTTTCTTGCCGAGAAATTGAACAAAAGTTTTTAGAATGAAAAGAAAAACGAGTTTGCAGTGATAACATTGAAGTTTTAACTATTGATTTAGTATTGACCACATTTCACTTTTTAAGGAGTTTTAGAGAATTGAGTAAAAAGAGTGTTCTGAGGTCAGCGTGTCTGTTGTAAAAGCGTGTTCTGAGGTCAGCGTGTCTGTTATAAAAGAGTGTTCTGATGTCAGCGTGTCTGTTATAAAAGAGTGTTCTGATGTCAGCGTGTCTGTTATAAGCGTGTTCTGATGTCAGCGTGTCTGTTATAAGCGTGTTCTGATGTCAGCGTGTCTGTTATAAGCGTGTTCTGATGTCAGCGTGTCTGTTATAAGCGTGTTCTGAGGTCAGCGTGTCTGTTATAAGCGTGTTCTGAGGTCAGTGTGTCTGTTATAAGCGTGTTCTGAGGTCAGCGTGTCTGTTATAAGCGTGTGTCTCTCCTCCAGGTCACGCTGATCTTCAAGGCGTCCGCGGGCTGCTCGGAGGCGCGGGTGTACCAGGCGTCAGCGGAGGACCTGCCGGCGGTGTTCGGGGACGGGACACGGAGCGGGGGCGCGGGGTCCAGCCTGCGGGTGTCGGGGGGGGCGGGGCGGGTCCGGGTGGAGGCGCGGCACGCGGGGACCTCGGTCAGCGTGCGCAGGGCGGGGCGCTACCTGGGCCTGGCCGTGCGGATGCCCGAGGCGGCGCTGGGGTCCTCGCAGGACGAGGGCGGGCTGCAGCTGTGCCTGCACGGCTGCCCGCTGAGCGAGCGTGTGGAGACCCCGCCCCCGGCCCCGCCCCACAGCCCCGCCCGCACCGCCGAGTGGGCGTCGGCCAGGTGCCGGGAGGCCCTGCAGGTGGAGGACGGGTACCTCCGGGCCTGCGTCTTCGACCTGCTCACCACCGGCGACGCCCAGTTCACCCAGGCTGCTCAGGGGGCCCTGGAGGACCTGCAGGCCCTGCCCCCGACCCGGCTGGAGCACGCCTCCCCTGGGGCCCCCCCTCTCCACGACACGGGGGCCGGGGCCGCCCCCCCCTCCCTGCTCAGCCTCCTCACCCTGCTGCTGCTGCTGCTGTCAGAATAACAACCATAACAATAATAATGATATCCATCCATCCCTCATCAAACCCAGGGACGGGCAACCTGGAGGGCCACAGTGTCTGCAGGTTTAACTCCAGTCCTGGAGGGCCACAGTGTCTGCAGGTTTAACTCCAGTCCTGGAGGGGCCGCAGTGTCTGCAGGTTTAACTCCAGTCCTGGAGGGCCGCAGTGTCTGCAGGTTTAACTCCAGTCCTGGAGGGCCGCAGTGTCTGCAGGTTTAACTCCAGTCCTGGAGGGGCCGCAGTGTCTGCAGGTTTAACTCCAGTCCTGGAGGGCCACAGTGTCTGCAGGTTTAACTCCAGTCCTGGAGGGCCACAGTGTCTGCAGGTTTAACTCCAGTCCTGGAGGGCCGCAGTGTCTGCAGGTTTAACTCCAGTCCTGGAGGGCCGCAGTGTCTGCAGGTTTAACTCCAGTCCTGGAGGGCCGCAGTGTCTGCAGGTTTAACTCCAGTCCTGGAGGGCCACAGTGTCTGCAGGTTTAACTCCAGTCCTGGAGGGCCGCAGTGTCTGCAGGTTTAACTCCAGTCCTGGAGGGCCGCAGTGTCTGCAGGTTTAACTCCAGTCCTGGAGGGCCGCAGTGTCTGCAGGTTTAACTCCAGTCCTGGAGGGCCACAGTGTCTGCAGGTTTAACTCCAGTCCTGGAGGGCCACAGTGTCTGCAGGTTTAACTCCAGTCCTGGAGGGGGCGCTGTGTCTGCAGGTTTAACTCCAGTCCTGGAGGGCCGCAGTGTCTGCAGGTTTAACTCCAGTCCTGGAGGGCCACAGTGTCTACAGGTTTAACTCCAGTCCTGGAGGGCCACAGTGTCTGCAGGTTTAACTCCAGTCCTGGAGGGCCGCAGCTGCTGTTTTTATCAGGGAATGTGGCTATAAATGACAGATTGTCCAAGTGATTAGGCTCATTTAGAATTCAGTAATTAAGAGCAGAAGTTGGTCTGAAATGCAGAAACAGAAACAGATACGGTCCTCCTTGCCCGTCCCTGGTCTAACCATGGGGGTGCTGGAGACTATCCCAGCATGCATTGGGGCATCAGCCCAGAACTGAAAATAACTTCCTTTCTGAGGTATTTAGGCGGCCGTCCAGACCCTCGTAATGTGAAACGACGTTTTTATCTCCTCGGAAAAGATGCTGTAGGCGTCAGAGAAGCTAAATCCGCAAACACTATCGCTGTTCAGACGATAACCTGCTGTGAAAACTGCCGCCTGGAAATGCTGTTCTCGCCCACGTCTGACGGCAAGGCCCAGGTCTGGCTTTGAGACCTGCGGCAACACGATCAAAAGTAAGGAGATTTACCGTGTGAATATTTCACACTTTCTCTGAGTCGGTGAGGTCACAATACAAGGAATTTAGAATGTAAGAAGAATCCAACAACCGCGTGGAAATACTACCTATGGCCATTACCGTTTTCGGAACCGACAGTAAAATCTCCGTAGTGTTTCGTGGTGGGGGTACAGATTTCAGGGGTAGAGGTTTCATGGGCACAGAGACCCCTATATCGTTAATGTTGGCACTCAACTTGCTGTGCTCCTGTTATTGTTATTCATAGTAAAGGTACAGATCTTCTAAACAGTAATATATTCAAGCGTTTTGTATACATGTTCATTAATATGTAAATGCGTTTGTACATACTGTAGGCTACTTACACTTTTGATGTAACCTTTCGACGTTTGTTACCGAATGTATTTCTGCATATTTGTAAAGGGGGGGGGAAATGACAATACGAATGTGCTCCCATTTATTATTTGTCAATTTCTATATTAAAAATGTTGGACGCAGTTTGATGGACACCGTTGCCAGGTAGTGTACATTAAATTTCACAGCTGCCTATCTGTCTCTGTCTGACGTGTGTGTGTGTGTGTGTGTGTGTGTCTCTGTCTGTGTGTGTGTGTGTGTGTGTCTCTGTCTCTGTCTGTGTGTGTGTGTGTGTGTGATCTTGAACAGGGCCAGTAGGTAGCTTTTCAGGGTTCTGCACCGTAGTTGGCAGAACGTTTAAAGCCTCAAAGCTTCCAGAAGTCTTCATTTTCTTTTTTTAATCAATAGGATTAAACGGAGGCAAGCAGGGCTGTGCGCAGACTTAAAGACACAGTGAGGTCAAAGGCCCATGCTCCCCCAGAAGAAAATTCAGGCATACTCTGAAGTGATTATGGAAGGATTTGCTTAGATAAAAAATATATAATATACTGCCTCACACACCTCACACGCACACTCACATTCACACACACACACACACACACCCCACACATACACTCACACACACACACACACACTCTCACACACACACACCCCACACATACACTCACACACACATACACACACTCTCACACACGCACCCCACACATACACATACACACACACATGCATACATACACACACACACACCCCACACATACACTCACACACACACACACACACACACACACATACATACACACACATACACACACTCACATTCACACACACACTGACACACACACCCCACACACACACACACACACACACACATACACGTACACACACACACACACACACACACACATACATACACACATACAAAACAACCTCAGTGTTCTCCATGGGAGTTACAGGTCTGGAGGTCAGAGCCTCAGCCCTACAGCTCAAACAGGTGATTTCGGGGACTTCTCCCCTTCAGGGTTAGAGCGATGCCAGTGACACCCTGCTCCACTCAGGCGCTGTGGAAATGACCAAACTAATCCTTTCTGTCAATTGTGCAGAAGTAAACATTTGCTCGAGAGGTCCTTTCACTGTTTGTTTGAAAATGTTTTATTGTAAAACTGAAAAAGGAGAGGAGGAGAAAAGACCAGTAAGCATTTCATACAGACGTTTTTTTCAAACAGAAATGATAATACGTACAGTACATCATAAATAAATGAATAAATATCAACAAAAAAATCCCTCAAAATAAATTAATAGATAATAAATAATGGTATAATCTAGAAGCAGAACCCCTAGTTACTGTAAAACCTCTCAAAGCAGCAGATTTGAAAAGGGGGAAAGCGTTTGGTTTTTCAGACTAATACTGGAACATTTTAATACATTTTTTTATTTATTTTTTTATGACGGAGTCTCTTTTGATCTCACGGAAGAAATCGCGAGAACAGCGCCCTCTGCTGGCCATCTTGTAATGACAAACGTCTTGTCCGCCCCCCGTTTCCAAAAGTTTCATACGTTTGCTAAACAGAACCAGTACAGTATCTGTTTGTTTTGTGCTGAAAGCCCTGAAGTACAGCAGAAATTAAAATAAATAAAAACAACCCAACCGTCCCGCCCGCCCCAATCAGCCACCCAAGACAACATCCTGTGCCGACACATTTTTCCCAAATATACAGATTTCATTAGCTATTCCTGTTCTGTTCATAGCATTCAGATAACAGTTAAAGGACCGTATTATTCATAAAAGTATTATCAGTATAATAACCTTAAAGAACCGTATTATTCATCAGCGTATTATCAATATAATAACCAATATCCCCCCCCCCCCCCGTCCCGAAATCACCCCCCGACTGAGCATGCTGAGAGGCTGGTTTGGCATCATGACTGGAGAAGCAGAACTGATGGAATGAATGGAGTACAGGGAGGAGACAGAATCAAACACTCTCCCAAATATAACGGCCACAGATGGTGGGCAACCCTGCAGTCCTGGAGAGCCGCAGGGTGTGCTGGGGTCCCTAACTCTGGTCCTGGAGAGCCACAGGGTGTGCTGGGGTCCCTAACCCTGGTCCTGGAGAGCCACAGGGTGTGCTGGGGTCCCTAACTCTGGTCCTGGAGAGCCACAGGGTGTGCTGGGGTCCCTAACCCTGGTCCTGGAGAGCCACAGGGTGTGCTGGGGCCCCTAACCCTGGTCCCGGAGAGCCACAGGGTGTGCTGGGGCCCCTAACCCTGGTCCTGGAGAGCCGCAGGGCGTGCTGGGGCCCCTAACCCTGGTCCTGGAGAGCCGCAGGGTGTGCTGGGGCCCCTAACCCTGGTCCTGGAGAGCCGCAGGGCGTGCTGGTCTCTGTCTTCACCTTCAAATCAGCAACCGACTCAGACCCAAGAAACCAGGTGAGGCGCGTTAACTGTGAGTAACAACGAAAGCTAAGCTAGCACGCCCTGCGGCTCTCCAGGACCACGGTTTCGGACCCCAGCACACCCTGCGGCTCTCCAGGACCACGGTTTCGGACCCCAGCACACCCTGCGGCTCTCCAGGACCACGGTTTCGGACCCCAGCACACCCTGCGGCTCTCCAGGACCACGGTTTCGGACCCCAGCACACCCTGCGGCTCTCCAGGACCACGGTTTCGGAACCCCTGTCTTAAGCAGAGAATTTGCTGTTGCTTTTTTAGAGTGGTGAGCCGGGCTTGGCCCACTGGGCTGGTGGCAGGTTCTGTAGCGCGAGGCCCGTCTCTCAGCCCAGTTCTGCTGCCGTCAGCTCAAACTCTGCCGGCCTGTAAGACGGCTGGGCTGGGCTCGCCAGCCAACCCAGCGCCACCCGGTGTGCAGGCTCCGCCCACTTAACCTTTGACCCGCCAGATGCTTGGCTCCGTGTTCCTGACGCCGAACATTCCGGAAGCGTTCCGGTGTGGCACGTGGTGTGAGTATCGGAGCGCGTTCCCGTGGCAGTGGATGTTCTGGAGCGTCGGGAGTCCCGTTGCCGCTGGCCCACAGAGCCATCTGTGATTGGTCCCACCGCCAGCCAATCGGCATGAGAAGGTCCGTTGCTGGCTTCCATTGGTCGTACCCCGGATGTTTATGTTTATATAGGTAAGTCCTTGCTAAGGAACTGCAGCATGAAAACTCGAGGGTTTATCTCTCCTCCACCAATGGGAGGACAACGGGTCGCTTTCCTCTCTCCTAATTGGTCAGTGGAGACCCATGTGACAAGTCCTGGTCAGAGGCTCCCAATCGCCCCTATGGGTGGGCTTGAAATGTGGAATTAAATTAGAATTGAACCTGACCCTTTCCAGAGGAAGTGCAGTATTTGGATTGCGTCTCTGTCCCAGTGTCGGACTTGGAGGATGAGAACGCGCTTCACGCCATTTTATTACGTGTTGTTGTGACTGCCGCAGGACGCCACGCTCAGCGACGCCACGGAGCGTTTGAGTGTCTCCGCTGTGTCACTGCGAGTTTTGCAGCTTGGCGTGACGATGCTCTTTGTGATGTTAAAGCATTCGATAGTCTCACCGGAGCACTGACCCGGATATTACAGCATAATAACTGGGATTTTCAGACAGAAAGTGTCTTACAGTGACTGTATAGATACACTGTACACTGTACCTCTATTTTGGCAATATCTCGTTTTAAAGGCGTTTTCTTATTGACTGCATCCTTTAAGGACCCCTGTAAACACACTGCAAAAAATAAAATAAAAACAATCTTAAGTGTTTTAGTCTTATATTTAGACTGAAAAAAAAGTCTTATTTCTATTACTGTTTTGCTTAATAACACGGAAAGTCTGTTTTACTCATTTCACTTGACAGTTTAAAAGAAGTGAATGTTTTTCTTTTTAAGTGTCATTCGACTAAAGCACTTGTTAAGACAGACTTGTTTGCAGTGCATCACTGATGCTACTGCTAGCCTTGACCCACCCCAGGTGTTACCTGCTGACCTGGGTGACATACATATTTGTTTTTTTTGTTTTTTCATGTGCTTTACTGTGGTTGTCCGGTGTATTGTAACGAGGTTCTCAAAAAGTGCGAACTCCGCCTTCAGGTCCTCTTGGCAGGCTGAACTGCATCAGGCAAGATCAGCAGAGGGACAGAGTTTTGTGTTTTGAAGTATTTTGGTCCAACGACAAATACGTATTTGACCCAGGTGTGTTTGCAAGGGGCGAGTTAGCCAGCTGAATGTGCAGTGATCTGTTCTGGGCCGCTAAACCCGCCATTTCTGCCTGTGGAGAGCTTCTGTGCCTGACCAGTGCCGTCAGCTCAGAGGGGGAAAGGGATGAAGTAAAAGAAAGGAATATATTTAAAATGTCAAAATATAATGAATGCATTTAAAAAAAAACTACTAATTGTCTATTTTTGTACAGTAAGATCAAAGTGGTCGTATGCATGTATTGTAGAAGATTGGTGTAAGAAGCTTGCACAATATATTCTGTAATACATGCATGACCGTGTGTAGGAAAGCGGTAATAAATTCAGCATGTTGTTGTTGATGCTGTGTGTGTAAGAGCGTATAATGTACATTGATATTGACAGGATCCGAACGGTGCTTGTGTTGTTGGTCTTTGTGTCATATGACTTGTATGTGTTGTTTTGTCATACGGGAGACAGCTTGGCTGTTCTGGCAGGGTCGGGTTCCAAGTGCTGTGGGACCCCAAGGGTTACTGAGAGTGGGTCACTGTTCCTAGTCTGTAGCTTGTGTGAGTGTGGAGAGAGAGAGTGAGTGTGAGTGAGAGTGAGAGTGAGAGTGAGAGTGAGAGTGAGAGTGTGAGTGAGAGTGAGAGTGAGAGTGAGAGTGAGAGTGAGAGTGAGAGTGAGAGTGAGAGTGAGAGTGAGAGTGAGAGTGAGTGTGAGTGAGAGTGAGAGTGAGAGTGAGAGTGAGAGTGAGAGTGAGAGTGAGAGTGAGAGTGAGAGTGAGAGTGAGAGTGAGAGTGAGAGTGAGAGCGAGAGAGCGAGAGAGCGAGAGAGCGAGAGAGCGAGAGAGCGGCAGGGAGAAACAGGGAGAGACAGAGAGACAGAGAGACAGAGAGACAGAGAGACAGAGAGACAGAGAGACAGAGAGACAGAGGGACAGAGAGAGAAAGAGACAGAGAGAGTGGGAGGGAAAGAGAGAGAGAGAGAGAGGCAGAGACAGAGGCAGAGAGAGAGAGATGCTGGTGGACTGAAAGTGAGGCAGTGGGCTGTGACCTGACTCAGCAGGGGTCATGTGACTGCAAGTGCCTCGCCCCATGAAAGGATAAAAAGTGAGCAATAGTAGTATTTCTTAGAAAAAGAAGAAGAAGGTTATCAGTTATGAGAATGAAACTGTGCACTGAGACACACATGCCTTTTATCAGTGCTGAGAGACAGACTGTTCCTGCCCCAGTGACCACAGATGGGTCTTGGCTCGATGCTGTTCTCCTAGCCCTTCCAGCTGTGAGGTCACAGACATGTGATTCGGAGTGTTCTTAACTGAACATTCTATTGCGCTGATGTCACAATCGCAATCACTACTGGTGACTGAAAGCGGTGGAGTTCTAGAACACTGAGAAAAAAAAAAGCACTCTCCAAAGGGTTCCACCTCCCTCTACTGTTTGTGCTGAAACGAGAAATTTGTTAAGTGTCATTGAAGGGTCACGACCACAGACTGTGCTGTGCTAATGGACGTTCCACCCTAGAGACCCCCTGGAGTTAAGTAGCAGAGAAGCCTGAAGAGGTTTAAGGAGCTGATTTTGTCAGTCTAAAGAATCTCTGGCACGCCAGTGCTGGCAGAGTGAAGATTGTGCATTTTGCCTCTGAGAATGCTTTTAGACCCGGCGTGCCGATTGCAGCTATCTGCACTGTCACCCGCGGTAACTACACCATATTCTGGGTCACCATGCTACTGTATATCCAGGACTGTGACAGAGTTGCTAACCTGTCTTATCCTCTCTCATTCTGACTCCACGAACACACCAGTTAAAACCAGTTAAAACCCGCCAACGCTGCATTTTGCCATAGTGCAAGAAAGCTTATTGTGTTCCCATAAAACGGCAGATATGTGTTGACAAAATTCTAGGTTGGTGTTCTAGAACTCCTCTGCTTTCTGTCACCAGTAGTGATTGTGACATCAGCAGGAGAATGTTCGGCCAAGAACACTCTAATCGCAAAATTGTTTGTGATGTCACACCATAAAGGGGGTGGGGTAATAAAGCTTATTCTGTTCTGCTAGTACTTTAGTTTAGTTTAGTGTGAACCAAATGCTGATCATGGCACAAACTGATTTATGGCACGAACGATGTGTCCAATCACCATCCCCGGGTCACCTACAGCCAGCCAATCGCCTGCTTTAATACAGGGCCTTCCCACATAGCGCAGCAGATCCAATTCTCTCTCTCTGCAGCAGAAGAACTGGTAACATATGAAGTATTTCAGCAAACGGAACAGGTGGTTAATAACCCCACCTGTGTGTCAGGCCCTGAAGCCACCCTCCTTGCCTGACCTGGAAATTGATCGAGGTCCGCCATGTTTAAGGACATTCCAATCCCTTAAATGTTCCAGCGAGGAGCTAGAGGTTAGAGGTTAGAGGTCAATCCCAAGGAAACATGAGCATGTCCTTCGCAGAAGTATTTTTTTCCTTGGCGTCATGTTTTATATGATCGATAATGGCATCGCTTCAGTTTCACATGAATGAAAAGCGGTGGTCTTCGAGGGGGGGCGAATATGACCACGCCCCTTTCTGTGGACGGTGGGAGGGGCCTTACAGTGGGGGGAGGAGCCTAAATCTGTTACACTCAAAGAGGATTGACTCACTAACAGTGGGTGGGGCCTTACACCAGGTGGGAGGGGCCATATAGTGGTGGGAGGGGCCAAACCTGTCCTGTCTATGGGTTGGCCATAAGCCACGCCCCTCCTGTGAGGAGTGGAGGGGGTCTTACTGCAGGGGGCGGGGCTAAGGCCCAAACGT
The DNA here is from genome assembly GCF_963514075.1 of Conger conger. Taxonomy (NCBI): domain Eukaryota; kingdom Metazoa; phylum Chordata; class Actinopteri; order Anguilliformes; family Congridae; genus Conger; species Conger conger. The sequence continues at coordinate 64,991,259 of NC_083764.1, read as the reverse complement.
GGGAGACTTCTGCTGGCTCTGATATTAAGGGCGTTTGCGGTAATCTGCATGTTTCATTAGCCATCAGAAGATGGAGCTCTTTGAAATAATCATTTTAGTGCCACGAGTGAGCAAGTGGTACTGCGTGGAACATTCCCGGCTGTACTGCCTGATTATGGGCCTTAATGCTGCAACCTATGCGTCTCCTCACACACCAGGGGAGGGTGTGTGTGTGTGTGTGTGTGAGTGTGTGTGTGAGTGTGTGTGTGAGAGCTGTTTTACAGATCAGGTCTGTAATGTACGACAGGGTGAATCTCCCTCTCAAAGTGAACTGGGTCCCTGACCTCGTTAGGAGCGGGGGGAGAGAGCGGGATTTATAATTAATGCAAAATCTCACATTCCGCGCAATTTTCGCATCCAACTTTCAGGCTTGTGGAATAATTGCCTACTTCAAACTGCACCCTCTGAGACGATAACTTCTACTTCCAGCTCCTAGACGGAACATTTAAGGGATCGGAATGTCCTTTCCGGAGCTCGACTGATTTCCCGGTCAGGAGCGAGGAAGAAGCGATTGAAATGAGCCCCTTGAGTTGTTCTGTTCTCCTAAATTCTGTGAACTGGGTGAAGCTGATTTTGCTCTTTAACGTTTACCCTTGGTGGCCACTAGGAGGCGACGACACAAACGGCTTCCAAACAGACACTGTGACATCACACCTCGTGTGGGACAGCCCGTGATTGGCTGCGGCGTTACCCAGGGCGGGCGGGGATTGGACCGCGGTGTCTGTCAATCAAAGCCGCGTCAGCCTCTGTTTCAGCTCAGGAAATGGTTCGTCAAATTGAGAGAAAAATTAAAACATCTGTGGATGAAATGCGGTTTGGGTAAACCGAGAGAATTCTGCTGAATTATGACACAAACCGGGAGCCTCCATTCTGCACTCTGAGAGGATCCGTGACTTCACCCCACAGAAGTGCAACAAATATACTTCAAATGTGTTGACACACACTGTATTGCCAAGACATTTCAATGCAAATATTATATATCATATTTGTGGCCAGATATACTAATTATTGCAACTTTCAGATATTGCGGTATATATATATATATATATTCGGAGATGCATTGCAGTGAAATATGTCGATCAATATATTTATGAAAAGGCCTCGCATATCTGCTGTATGTTCCATTTCTGTGAGGCCGGGAGGTTGCGGGAATGAGAAGATCTTTCGGGGGCTCAGAGACCCTGGAGCCAGGCTGCACGGGGGGGGGGGGATTCCCGCTCGGGGGGGGGGTCTGAGCCAGGCTGGCTCATCTGGGGCGCCCTGTCCCGCCCGCTGGGGGAAGACTGACTGCAGCAAAACATCCAAACCTCGTCCGCCGTGATGCTCCATCCCGCCATGCCTGACCTTCACCGTGACTCCGGTCACCGCGTGCGTCTGTGGAACTCAGACAACTGCCGTAGAACTCAGACAACTGCCCGTAGAACTCAGACAACTGCCCGTAGAACTCAGACAACTGCCGTAGAACTCAGACAACTGCCCGTAGAACTCAGACAACTGCCGTAGGACTCAGACAACTGCCGTAGGACTCAGACAACTGCCGTAGAACTCAGACAACTGCCCGTAGAACTCTGAAAACAGGCGGTAGAACTCAGAAAACTGAAATTAAAAACAAAACCTGTCTCTCCTCCACACTGACACTTGCCTTCCTTTCTTTTTTCCAATTTTCTTTTTTTTTTTTTGTGAGAATGTTTGTCAGTTGGTTGCAGTAGTAATATCGCTATTAATATTTATATAATACAGAAATGTTGACAAGAATAAAAATGTTTGGTCCTTTGGTCCCTAAAGGGGGGTGAGAGGGAGAGAGAGTGAGGGAGAGAGGGAGAGAGAGTGAGGGAGAGAGAGAGAGAGAGGGAGGGATGGTGAGAGAGTGAGGGAGAGGGAGTGAGGGAGAGGGGGAGAGGGAGAG
>NC_083764.1:64966814-64981814 GCF_963514075.1 Conger conger | reverse complement strand
CCCACCATCTTTCTCCCTCTCTCTCTTCCACTCTCTCCCTCTCTCTCTCGTCCACTCTCCCTCTCTCTCCCTCTCTCTCCCTCTCCCTCTCCTCCCTCTTTCTCTCTCTCCCTCTCTCCCTCTGTCTCTCTCTCTTGTTTTGCTGCAGGTCTGTAATCATTTGAAGCCCCGCCCCCACCAATATTGTGTCCACATTCTCCTGTGTGACATCACAGTGCGAGTCAGCGAGAGGGCGGGGCCTGCTCTCAGTGAGAGGCGGGGCCAGGGGGTTGCCTGGATACACTGTTCTGAGTTCAAATAAACTGCCTTTAACCTGAGTCAGCACCCGCTTGAGAACAGTACTCAAGAGAAGAGCTTTTTTATTCTCTTTCTGCCTCCGTTTTCAAGCAAAAAAGTTAATAAAATAATACTTATTTTGTTTGCTGTTCTACATCAGTGTGCTTTTAAAAGGTGCTTGACTGGGAGGTTGGTGGTTCGGTCTCCGGTGCAGCCACAATGAAATCCACAGAGCTGTTGGGCCCTTGAGCAAGGCCCTTAGCCCTGCATGGCTCCAGGGGGGATTGGCCCCTGCTTAGCCTAACCAACTGTAAGTTGCTTTGAAGACTACATAACTGTGATATGATGTGATGAGGGCAGGGAGACGTCTGCATAGTGGGGGGGTATTCACTGGAGACGGGGGCGGGGGGTACAGTCTGTGTGGGGGGGGTGATGGGGGCGGGGGGTACAGTCTGTGTGTGGGGGGGGGGGTGACGGGGGCGGGGTACAGCACATGGGGACGGGGGGTATTCACTGGAGAAGTGGTGAGCCCTGGTCGGGGGTACGGGGTGCAGGGCGCGTGGTGTGGCGGGGGGTACAGCACATGGGGGGGGGTACAGCGGGGGGGGGGGGGGTACTCACCAGAGACGGGGGTGACGGAGGCGGGGGATACAGCAGTGGGGGGGTACTCACCAGAGACGGGGGTGACGGAGGCGGGGGATACAGCAGTGGGGGGGTACTCACCAGAGACGGGGGTGACGGAGGCGGGGGATACAGCAGTGGGGGGGTACTCACCAGAGACGGGGGTGACGGAGGCGGAGGACAGCCCGTTGAGGTTGAGCGCCCCCACCTGGTGGATCTGAGCGGTGGGGAAGGCCACGCTGGGGGTCAGGTACCCGCTGTGGGACGCCATGACGGCAGCCTGCTGCTGCATCAGCTACGGGGGCACGGGGGGCACGGGTGGGGGGGGGGGGGGGGGGGTAACAATATTTAATTATTTAGTTGAGTGACCACATCACCTTCTCTTAATGTTCCATCCTGAAGAAAAAAACAGATGATCACAAAATGCTGAGAGAGGGAGAGAGGAGAGGAGTGGGGGAGTGGGAGAGAGAGAGAGAGAAAGAGAGGGAGAGAGGGAGAGAGGGAGGGAGGGAGGGAGAGAGAGAGAGAGAGAGAGAGAGAGAGAGAGAGAGAGAGAGAGAGAGGAGGAGAGAGGGGGAGAGGGAGGGAGGGAGAGAGGCAGAAAGAGGGTACTGGGCTTTGGGGTGGAAAATATACTGATGCAACACAGTAGCAGGTGGGCACATATGATACAGGTGGACATATGATATATGTGTAGTAGCTAGTATCCCTGTGATGTCAGAATATCAACACTTTTCTCTCTGGTTTGAGGCTGTTCGGGTGCCGTGATGTCAGGACGCAGTTCCCCGACTGGCCAACAGAGGGCGCCTCAGTCCGCCGGTCAGGCGTGCGAACACACCCACTCAGCGCAGAGTAGACGGTATTAAAAACACGTTAAAAACACGGCAGACGTTTGTCTCTGGTTTTCGTTTGACGCGCCTCTCCTGGATGCGTTATCGCTGACGTGAGAGACGCTTTCCTGCCTGTTATTGTCACGATCGCTGGGATCCTGTAGCCCTCTATGACTGTACTCTCTGCCAGGGATATCTTATAAAAGCAACATATAAAATGGATGCTGATTCAATGAATTTCTCTAAATGTAAATTGACTACATGTCTGCACTCAGGTTATTTAATTTGTATTTTTTTGTCTACTTATTATTACATTGCATCGGGACTGCCCAATCATTTTCATTCCAACCAATCACTACTCCAGCTGACTTCACTAATCAACACACCTTCAACCAGAGAGAAGGGAGCTAGCTATTTTGTTATTTAGCTTCTGCTTTTATCCAAAGCGACTGACAGTTGATTAGACTAAGCAGAGCGGGGTTAAGGGCCTTGCTCGGGGGCCCTGGTGTAAAAGAACAGCTTGAATTTACCAGCTACCAGCTGTTTCAAAACCTAGCTTGACCTGGTCAAACCATGTTGAGTATGGTGCTGGTCTGAACTGGTCAACCAGCTACCAGCTGTTTCAAAACCTAGCTTGAGCTGTATTCTCCAGCAGGGAGTGCCTTATTTTGCGGTTCTCTGACCCCCACTCCCTGACCCTCCATCCCTCACAACACTGCGCAGCTGAGCACGGTTTCCACGGCGATGAAAATAACACTTTTATTAGGTTACATCTCACTGCTTCTAAATGCTATTACCTGCGATGATGTTCTCTTGCTCTCTCCCTCTCTCTCCTCTCCCTCTCTCTCCTCTCTCTCTCTCTCTCCCTCTCTCTCTCTGTCTCTCTCTCTCTCTCTCTGCATCCCTTTCATGTTGTCTCCACATTAGCTGTGGCATTGCGTCTGAAACAGGCTCTTCCACAGTCTGTGACCCATCTCTCTGTACAGTCTCTCCTGGACCCGACGGTCTCTCCTGGACCCGACGGTCTCTCCTGGACCCTACAGTCGCTGAAAAGTTGTGCTCGGGCTATTGTTAAATCGGAGGCCCCCCGTCTTTAGAACCCTTTCATGGTGACCATAGTCACAGTCTCCATGGTGACAATTTCCTTGGAGACAGCAGCAGGTCCAGCAGCGGTCAGTTGGAGGATGAGAGGCAGAGCCTGGCTACAGACTGTCTGTACATGTGGAGTTATATGTGTTGAATTTACGTTTGGAGTTATACGTGTTGAACTTACGTTTGGAGTTATAGGTGTTGAACTTACGTTTGGAGTTATACGTGTTGAACTTACGTTTGGAGTTATAGGTGTTGAACTTACGTTTGGAGTTATACGTGTTGAACTTACGTTTGGAGTTATACGTGTTGAACTTACGTTTGGAGTTATACGTGTTGAACTTACGTTTGGAGTTATACGTGTTGAATTTGAATCAAAATGAGGATAGGCAAGAACTGTCATAGCTTAAAGCAAAGGCTCAGTCAAATCTCTTTCTCTATTCCTTTTGATGTTGGGGTTTTCGTTTTATACTGGGTGCATTAAAAGGGTTTTTTTGGGTTGTTTTTTTATTTATTTTATTCAAGTGTAATAGTGTATGATTCTCCCTCTCCCTCCCTCTCTCTCTCTCTCTCTCTTTCTCTCTCTCTCCCCCCTCTCTCTCTCTCCCCCTCTCTCTCTCTCTCTCTCTTTCTCTCTCTCTCCCCCCCCCTCTCTCTCTCTCTCTCTCTCTCTCTCTCTCTCTCTCTCTCTCTGTGTTATGACACCCAGGTTGCTATGTTGTCAAAATGGCCGTTTAGCATCTTGCCACTTGTTGTCAGTGTCCTTCCCCTCCCCGGTTCGACTAAAATCCAATTTACTGCACGTCAGCTGAAGCGTATAATCCTATCCCATAGTACATCTCTGAAGCAGTGCTTTAAACTCCCCTCCTACTGGGCATACGCTCATAAACCCCTCACTTTAAACTCCCCGTGCACTGGGCACACATACACATGCCTCCCGGTCTTGTGTGACATTTCCGTCGGCATCCGTGGCACGTTGACGTTCTACGTTGTTTGTTTTTTTACGAGACTACTGCGTGCCGAAGCCTGATATTATAAACGGCGCAGGAGTGTTCTCAGGTGTGCATTTACTTGTGGCTACTTAGAGAAATCTCCGCTGGAGCAGGAGGCCCATCTTTTTATGTTGCTCAGGGATATTTAATAGAGTATTTAAGGCGACGCCGTTATTGCATATTATTTTAGAGATTTACAAAGTGGAAGGCCCAGGAAGTGTTGAAGCAGTCTTTCCCCGGTTAGCATTGCGCTCATAGCGCTGTCTGATGGCAGCGGTTAAAGCCACTGATTGGCTGATGATGAACTGTGCTGGGCTGGGCACCATAGAGCGCGGGAGAGAATCAGAGAGGGCGCAGGAGTGTGCTGTAGGTTGACTTGTAGCCGTGGATGGTAGGTATACAGGTGTACAGGTGGACAAGTGTATAGGGTTCAGGGGTTGGGGTTGAAGGTTAGGGTTGGGGTTCAGGGTTGGGGTTCAGGGGTTAGGGTTGGGGGTTAGGTTTCAGGGTTCGGGGTTTGGGGGATGGGGTTCAGGGTTCAGGGTTCAGGGTTCGAGGTTCAGGGTTCAGGGTTCGGGGTTCGGGGTTTGGGGTTCAGGGTTGGGGTTCAGGGTTCGGGGGTCGGGGTTCGGGGGTCGGGGTTCAGGGTTCGAGGTTCAGGGTTCGGGGTTCAGGGTTCTGGGTTCGGGGGTCGGGGTTCAGGGTTGAGGTTCAGGGTTCGGGGGATGGGGCTCAGGGTTCGAGGTTCAGGGTTCAGGGTTCAGGGTTCAGGGTTCGGGGGTCGGGGTCGGGGTCGGGGTTCAGGTCTCACCGTGTGTGCGTAGGTGCTGTAAGACCCAAAGGGCAGCGCCACGGTGGGGTTGAAGATGCCGAGCTGGCCCACCATCTGCTGCATGCGGCGCATGGTGCGCTCCTTATCCGTGTCGGCAAACTTCACCACCAGGGAGGAGGAGCCCTGAGGGGCCAGGGCGCCGCAGCCCGTCTGAGGGGAGAGGGGCAGCATTACCCCACACCGGGCACAGCACCGCACACCTACCCCACACCGCACACCTACCCCACACCGGCCCCAGCACCGCACACCTAGCCCACACCGCACACCTACCCCACACCGGCCACATCACCGCACACCTACCCCACACCGGCCACATCACCGCACACCTACCCCACACCGGCCACATCACCGCACACCTACCCCACACCGACCACATCACCACACACCTACTCCACACCAGCCACATCACCGCACACCTACCCCACACCGGGCACAGCACCGCACACCTACCTCACACCGCACACCTACCCCACACCGCACACCTACCCCACACCGCACACCTACCCCACACCGACCACATCACCGCACACCGGGCACATCACCGCACACCTACCGCACACCTACCCCACACCGGCCACATCACCGCACACCTACCCCACACCGGGCACATCACCGCACACCTACCCCACACCGCACACCTACCCCACACCGGCCACATCACCGCACACCTACCCCACACCGACCACATCACCACACACCTACTCCACACCAGCCACATCACCGCACACCTACCCCACACCGGGCACAGCACCGCACACCTACCCCACACCGCACACCTACCCCACACCGGCCACAACACCGCACACCTAGCCCACACCACACACCTACCCCACACCGGCCACATCACCACACACCTACCCCACACTGGCCACATCACCGCACACCTACCTCACACCGGCCCCATCACCGCACACCTACCCCACACCGCACACCTACCCCACACCGACCACATCACCGCACACCTACCCCACACCGGCCACATCACCGCACACCTACCCCACACCGGCCACATCACCGCACACCTACCCCACACCGGCCACATCACCGCACACCTACCCCACACCGACCACATCACCACACACCTACTCCACACCAGCCACATCACCGCACACCTACCCCACACCGGGCACAGCACCGCACACCTACCCCACACCGCACACCTAGCCCACACCGCACACCTACCCCACACCGGCCACAACACCGCACACCTAGCCCACACCACACACCTACCCCACACCGGCCACATCACCACACACCTACCCCACACCGGCCACATCACCGCACACCTACCTCACACCGGCCCCATCACCGCACACCTACCCCACACCGCACACCTACCCCACACCGACCACAACACCGCACACCTACCCACACCGGCCACATCACCGCACACCTACCCCACACCGGCCACATCACCGCACACCTACCCCACACCGACCACATCACCACACACCTACTCCACACCAGGCCACATCACCGCACACCTACCCCACACCGGGCACAAGCACCGCACACCTACCCCACACCGCACACCTAGCCCACACCGCACACCTACCCCACACCGGCCACAACACCGACACCTAGCCCACACCACACACCTACCCACACCGGCCACATCACCGCACACCTACCCCACACCGCCACATCACCGCACACCTACCTCACACCGCACACCTACCCCACACCGACCACATCACCGCACACCTACCCCCACACCGGCCACATCAACCGCACACCTACCCCACACCGGCCACATCACCACACACCTACCCCACACGGTCACATCACCGCACGCCTACCCCACACCGGCCACATCACCGCACACCTACCCCACACCGGCCACATCACCGCACACCTACCCCACACCGGCCACATCACCGCACACCTACCCCACACCAGCCATGTTACCACACACTTACCCCAAACCATCCATGTTACCACACACTTAGCCCAAACCATCCATGTTACCACACACTTACCCCAAACCATCCATGTTACCCGCACACTTAGCCCAAACCGGCCCTGTTACATGACATTATTTTTTACATTATTGGCATTTGGCAGATGCTTTTACCCAGAGCGACGTACAGTTGATTAGACTAACCAGGAGACAATCCTGGGTTTGACTAAGGCAGGTGACAATCCTGGGTTTGACTAAGCAGGAGACAATCCTGGGTTTGACTAAGCAGGAGACAATCCTGGTTAAGGGCCCAACGGCTGTGTGGATCTCATCGTGGCTACACTTAGAACCACTGACCTTGCGGTACACAACAGTAACACACACACACTCACACACACTCACACACACTCGCACACACACTCACACACACTCACACCACTCGCACACACACTCACACACACACACACACTCACACACACTCACACTCACACACACTCACACACACTCGCACACACACTCACACACCACTCACACTCGCACACACACTCACACACACACACACTCACACACAACACTCACACACACGCCATTTTGTCCTAATAAAAACCCATATCACACAGGACCACTGACCGCTTGCATCCGTAAGCATCCTCTCTGAAGATCTAGCACAGCACTTGACCTTTCCTGTGGTCGAACCCCCCACCCCCCCACACCCCCACACCCCACATCCCCACACACCCACACACTGGCTCATGGGGGGGGGAGGTCGTGGTGAGATAACAGTGTTCTCTGAAAGGGATGTCAGATTGTTAGATAGTAGGAGATGGTCGGACACTATGAGAAACGGGCAGTGTGTGTCTGTGTGTCTGTTAGTGCCATATTTACTGCATGTTGTACAGTATAGTATGCATCACTGTGTATTGAAGTATGCATCACTGTAGGTTGTAGTATCCATGACTGTATATTACATTACATTACATCACATGGTCATTTGGCTGACAATCCTCCCCCGGAGCGATGCAGGGTTAAGGGCCTTGCTCAAGGGCCCAAACGGCTGTACGGAGCTTATTGTGGCTACACCGGGGATCGAACTACTGATCTTGAGGTCATGCGCCTTAACCACTACGCTACAGGCCGCCCTAATGCCTGTATACTGCAGTGTGTTTCATTTCCTGGGGCGGGGGCTGCTGTCGGTGTCGATTTTTTGGGGGGCATGTTCCTTCCCGTTAGGACTTCTGTCATATTCATAGGCCTCTCCGTCACTGCAACGTCACCTGTCAATCAGGGAGGGAGTGACGTCAACATTCTGATCGCTCTGTCGTGCCCACGGCCTGTTCGCCTGTTCGGGAAGATTCCTAAAATAAAGATTCTTCACTTTATAAAATCACATTTGGGTATAACTTTGTTCGGGAGCCCGGGACGTAATGTGTTTGAGTCGAAAATGAACTGTACTCACGCCGGATTTACATAAAAAGCTGTCAAAAGACGGAGCTTTCGGGGATAACGAACTAACGCTCCCCTGTTCTGACAGCCGCTCCAGAGCCCCGGAATGCATAATCCCCCGTATTTAAACCCATCTGCGCGGCCGAGCTCCTTCCCCAACTAAACATAAAATAAAAATTACCCTGAGTCTCGCATCCGTGCAAACTGGGTTGCGTATGCAAATGCAGCTCGTTTTATTTGCCTTTGATTGGCCGTTAATGATGTTTTTTTAATGCGTTACGGTCTGCTTGGTTTGTTCCCGTTCTCGGTTCCCATGGGTACGCGCACTCGGGGCTTCCCCGGACGGTTTCTCTCTCTCTCTCTCTCTCTCTCTCTCTCTCTCTCTCTCTCTCTCTCTCTCTCTCTGTCTCTCTCTCTCTCTCCCTCTCTCCCTCTCCCTCCCGGAGTGTATCGTCCAGCCCCGGAATCCAGAGGCTGTCGGAACGGATCAGCGCTTTTCCTGCGATCGGTTTGGGGTTGTAGGCAGTTAAAGGGGGGGGGGGGGGGGGGGGAGTTATTTTAGGACTCGCGGTTATAAAGTACTGTACTGTTTTATTTGTATATAAATCACTACGTGGTCTTTGCACTGTATTCTCTACGGTGCACTTGAATTTGGAAATGCTGCACAACTCACCTGTGCGATAAAAGATACCTGTGTGATAACATAAAACCGTATATTAGAAAATCAATACAACTATCACCGCCAGTTTTACTACTGCTACTGCTGCTGGGACTACTTGATCTAATATGGCTTCTACTAGTAGCCTATGCTACAGTGCTGCTACATCAGTACTACAACTATTATTTGTATTATTACAGTCATAATTATTCGGCAAATGATGACGACTTTAATAGTAGTAATATTAATACAATAGGCAATTTCGGACTTATAACGAACGGTGTTTATCCCTCCCCCTTCTCTGTAAGCGTGTTGACGTTGAAACGTCATTGGCTGTGGCAATTAGAACCAATTTTCAACCAATGAGCTTGCTTGAAGTATTGTACAGCTATACAATGTTCTGGTACAGAATGTCGGGCCGTCAACTGTATATTTTGAAACCTGAATTTAAGGACTATAAACATAGGCAGATGGTGAGTCAACATGCCAGTGATCCGTTTTTAACGATAGGAAGGGAATGGTCTTGTAACAATGTTTTAATACAAAAATCTTACCTATTGTACCTTTAAATGTAAATGAAAAAAGATTAAACGTATTCGTGAGCCGTGTACGCAAATGTGGCGAGGCGAGTCTCAGAAGATTCTTCGTGTCTCGTTAACGGTACGGACGGCCCATCCTCATCGCGGCGTGTTTGGTTTTTTAATCTGTTACTATTCATTCGCATCATATTGTTGCTGTTGTACAAAGTAAATGAGACACGTTGCCGCGAGGCTGCGAGGAACGCTTGAATGAAATAAGGGTCTTAATAGGCGCCGCTTCCTGTGCGGAATAACGCACGAGTTCATTAGAGAAAGTCTGTTTATCGTGGAAATTACCGGGAATCTGACGCTCTCAGGCAAAAGGAGGCGAGGTTCACCGGAGAAAAAAGCGCGCGATGAGAACGGACGCCGCGCCTGAAATTGAAATCGAAATGATCGTCGCGTGGATGGAATTACATCGCGTGGCCTATTACGGTGCCTTCAGCCGTAGACTTCAGATTACATTTCTTTTATTGTTATAAAAATAGGTAAATAAACAAAAACTATGAGGCGCACGTGCGGAACACGGATAGTAATATCAGATAGGACTGTAATAATGCGATGTTAAAGTTGATCTCAGTCACCAAAATAATAGAAATAATGATAAAATGGATTATTTAATGGCTAATCACAATCATCCACTTTATAGCTCAGTGTGTGTGTATGAGAGAGAGTGTGAGTGTGTGTGTGTGTGAGAGGGAGTGAGAGAGAGTAGAGGAGCTGTACTCACTGGCATGGTTTGGTTTCCATGGAGATGGCTGATTGCAGATTGGGCTTCACCGTGCGTGGAGAACTTTACAAAAGCACAGCCTGGAAAACACACACACACACACACACACACACACACGCACACACACACACGTACACACACACAGCCACACAGACACAGACACATACACATACACACACACACACAGCCACACACACACACACACACGTACACGCACATGCACACACACATACACACACACACACACACACACACATACACGCACATGCACACACACACACACACACACACACACACACATACACACACACACACATACACACACAGCATTAGTAAAAGGTTAGCAGGCCCAACTCCTTTCCTCAGCTTTCCCTCCCAACAGCCTCCAGGCTGCGGGGGGGATCCGGACCGGTCCGGACCGGGACTGAAGGGAGAGCGTGCTGTCTCAGCCCCCCCTCCCTCAGCCCCCCTCCCTCTGCCCCCCCTCCCTCTGTCCCCCCTCCCTCTGTCCCCCCTCCCTCAGCCCCCCCTCCCTCAGCCCCCCCTCCCTCTGTCCCCCCTCCCTCTGTCCCCCCTCCCTCAGCCCCCCCTCCCTCTGCCCCCCTCCCTCTGTACCCCCTCCCTCTGCCCCCCCTCCCTCTGCCCCGATGAAGGGAAGAGCTGCCAGGAGCTGCCATTTTAAAATGAGGTTTTCACTCATTCTTATGTATTCTTTCTCTGTTGGTTTATTTCATTATATTTTCCTTATTATTATTCTATGACATTCTACAGTCATGGCTATTGTACTTCCTACAATGAGAGACATTAAACTAAACAATCTCCCTGTGCTGTGTTGTGTTGTGTTATGTTGTCTTCTGTTGTGTTCTGTTCCATTGTGCTGTTCTGTTGTGCTGTGCTGTTGTGTTGTGTTGTGTTGTGCTGTTCTGTGTTGTGTTCTCAACCTCAACAATTTCACACGTGTCAAATAAGTGTGTGTGAAAAATATCAATGTAAAAATGTCACACTTCTCGGGGCATTTAAACGTTCACCCCAGGGAAAGGTTTTTGTGGGACGTACTGTACCATGCCAAACACTCCCATCAAAGTCAACGGCCCACCGGGGACCAATTAATATACTGTAGGCTTCGAACGTCCAAGCGGACGCGTTGTTGAGCGATACGGTCCTGTGAACCTCCCCACGGCGCTTTTCGCGCAGCTCGACGGGACGGTTTGACAGACGGACTGAACAGGCGTCCATCATCCGGGAGCTCTTTCCAGAGTCGCGTCATTTTCGTGAATAAAAACGCGGTGCGGGTCGTCTGTTCTCGGGCGACAGTGACGCGCCCGCGTCAGCGCGGAATGAGAGCGCGGCTTCAGAAGAAAGGCTTTTTGCGACGCTTTCGTGTTCAGGAGCGGCTCCGGCCCGCAGGAAAGCTGTCACCTCGACTTTATTTATTTTTTACAGCAGTCCTCCGCACATGTCTAACACAAAGCGCTTCGGCGGAATAAAAGCAGTAAAATGTAAATGAAACGGGACTACGCAAATAAAGCAGGATGCATCGCCCCATAAAGGACTACCAGCTGCCCATAAAGAAGTAAAATGCGATAAATCAGTCAAGCGGAACGATGACGGAAATAGGATTATAAAGGAAATAAAAAACGGAGCTGCCGAGAAGACATGTTAGGACACTGAGGAAATTCCACCGTGCTGAAAACACCGATGTTTCCGCTGTGTCCTCAATACTCAGATTACGTTACTGTAATTATTAACATATCAAATATGGTGGTTAAAAAGTGACCGCGCCAATCTTTGAATTTACGTCACATTTTTAAAACCCAGAAAAAAAGAAGAATAATTCAGTAGTCCTGCTTTATGAAACATTCGATTACAGTTACTTAGCGGATGCTTTTATCCAAAGAGACATACAGTTTATTTGACTAAGCACGGGACAATCTCCTCTGAGTGAATGAGGGGTTAAAGGCCTTGCTCAAGGGCCCAACAGCTGCCTGGTTCTTATCGTGGCTACACCGGGGCTTGAACCACCAACCTTCTGGGTCCCAGTCATCCAGTCATGTACCTTAGCCACTAGGCTACAGGCTGCCCCAGTTATGTACCTTAGCCACTAGGCTACAGGCTGCCCCAGTCATGTACCTTAGCCACTAGGCTACAGGCTGTCCCAGTCATGTACCTTAGCCACTAGGCTACAGGCTGCCCCAGTCATGTACCTTAGCCACTAGGCTCCAGGCCGCCCCAGTTATGTACCTTAGCCACTAGGCTACAGGCTGCCCCAGTTATGTACCTTAGCCACTAGGCTACAGGCTGCCCCAGTCATGTACCTTAGCCACTAGGCTACAGGCTGCCCCAGTCATGTACCTTAGCCACTAGGCTACAGGCTGCCCCAGTCATGTACCTTAGCCACTAGGCTACAGGCTGCCCCAGTTATGTACCTTAGCCACTAGGCTACAGGCTGCCCCAGTCATGTACCTTAGCCACTAGGCTACAGGCTGTCCCAGTCATGTACCTTAGCCACTAGGCTACAGGCTGCCCCAGTCATGTACCTTAGCCACTAGGCTCCAGGCCGCCCCAGTTATGTACCTTAGCCACTAGGCTACAGGCTGCCCCAGTTATGTACCTTAGCCACTAGGCTACAGGCTGCCCCAGTCATGTACCTTAGCCACTAGGCTACAGGCTGCCCCAGTCATGTACCTTAGCCACTAGGCTACAGGCTGCCCCAGTCATGTACCTTAGCCACTAGGCTACAGGCTGCCCCAGTTATGTACCTTAGCCACTAGGCTACAGGCTGCCCCAGTCATGTACCTTAGCCACTAGGCTACAGGCCGCCCCCTGTTATAGTGTTGTGAGGAACGGAAGCCCCATCCCATAATGAGCTTCACGTAATGCACAGTGGAGTAGTGTCCAGAGGGGAACCAACCTTTGCTGTTTCCGTCAGGGCCTCTGAGGACGGTGCACTCCTCGATGACTCCGTAGGGCTCAAAGAGACGGTACACATCCTCCTCTGTCTGCTGTTTGTTCAGCATCCCCACAAACAGCTTCCTGTCTTCTGGAACACACACACACACACACAGGGTAAACACACACACACACACACACACACAGGGAGTAAACACACACACACACACACACATACAGGGTAAACACTCACACACACAGGGGGTAAACACACACACACACACACACTCTCACTCTCTCACACACACACACACACACAGTCACACACACACAAACTCACACACACACACACACACAGTCACACACACACAGTCACACACACCCACACAGTCACACACACACACACACACACACACACACAGTCACACACACACACACACAGTCTCACACACAGTCACACACACACACACACACACTCTCTCTCACACACACACACACACACACACACACACACACAGTCACAGACACACACACACACACTCACACACACACAGTCTCACACACACACACAAACACAGTCTCACACACACACACACACACACACAGGGAGTAAACACACACACACACACACACACACACAGGGTAAACACACCCACACAGTCACACACACACACACACACACACACTCTCTCTCTCTCACACACACACACACACAGTCACACACACACACACACACACAGTCTCACACACAGTCACACACACACACACACACACACACACACTCTCTCTCACACACACACACACAGGCACACACACACACACAGTCACAGACACACACACACACACTCACACACACACAGTCTCACACACACAAACACAGTCTCACACACACACACACAGTCACACACACACACACATACTCTCACACACACACACACACAGTCACGCACACACACACACACACACACACACTCACGCACACACACACACACACACACACACACACACACACACACCTGGTTGTTCTCTGCTGGTCCAGACCCCAGGTGTGTGTCTGTAACCATGGTGATGGGCTGCTGCTTTTAATTTGGGGGGACCCCTGCAGCCAATGATCAGACCCGAGGAGCTCTCCCTCCCCCCCCCCTCTCTCTCTCTCTCTCTCACACACTCTTTCTCTCCCTCCCTCCCTCCCTCCCTCAATTCAATAATGCTTTATTGGCCTGACTGTATACAGAACACATTGTCAAAGCAATTAACTATGAGGAACAATATATGAATACACTGGAGTAAAATGGATCAAAAAATAATAAATAACCAAACCGAGAAATGTACAGTCTACGTGAATTGTTGAATGCTGTTGAATATCTCTCTCTCCCCCTCTCTCTCTCTCTCTCTCTCTGGCTCCCTCTCTCTCTCTCTCTCTCTCTCTCTCTCTCTCTCTCTCTGATATGGAACAAGCTTTAGACCTTCATGTTAAGCCACAACTGCTGACATACAACATTAATGAATGTAGCCTACTAAATTCTCAATCTTCTTTCCGTTTCTTAGATTTTTTTTTTTCCCTTGCTCAAGCCCTGCTCCAGCGCTGCTGATTCAGCGTTTTCCGTTTGCCGCCAGACTCCTGCGCATACAGAGGCCTCTGCCGAGCCAGCGACTTAACTCCCGTTGTAGGATCGTTTTCTGCCGAACGGCACGCGTACGCTCCTCTCCTGGAACCGGTACAGTAAATTTGAGTGTTCTCGTGCTGTTTGTGCACTTTTGTGGAAGTCTTTACAAGACGGGAACACAAGGATGCAATGTAATGTAATACCCCTCCATCACAGAGTGACCAGCTGAGCTCACCAGCTGTGTGTGTGTCTGTGTGTGTGTATGTGTGTGTGTGTGTATGTGTGTGTGTGTGTGTGTGTGTGTGTGTGTGTGTGTGTCGGTGAGTGTGTGTACGTATGTGTGTGTGTGTGTGTGTGTGTGTGTTGAGGTGTGCATGTGTACGTATGTGTGTGTGTGTGTGTGTGTGTGGGTGTGTGTGTGTGTTGAGGTGTGCATGTGTACGTATGTGTGTGTGTGTGTGTGTGTGTGTGTGTGTGGGTGAGTGTGTGTACGTATGTGTGTCTGTGTGTGTGTGTGTGTGTGTGTGTGGGTGAGTGTGTGTACGTATGTGTGTG
>NC_083764.1:64961814-64964314 GCF_963514075.1 Conger conger | reverse complement strand
TGGGGGACAGCCCTGGAGGTCAGCTGGAGGTCAGCTGGAGGTCTTCTCTCTCTCCTAAACCAGTGTCACCCCTCTAAACCACTTTCACTCCTTTAAAGTGGTACAGTGTTCACACTCACCCCCAATTGGGGGAAACTCTCCAGACGTGTTTGGCGGTCAGAGGGCTGCCCAGGTCGGTTTTCACGGGAAATCGCATGACCCGCCCACCCCAACACCAGGGCCAATCAGAGCACCAGGACCAATGCTCCCTCACCTCCCATCGCCGCGGCGAGACTGACAGCTCCGCCGGCCAATCGGCGCCCCCCGGAGTGCATTTGGGCCCTCCCTCCCGCACTATAAATAAAGCTTGAGGTGCACTGGTGCGTTGGTGCAGGTTATTTCCGCGGTTACCGGTTGCCATGGGGACCGGTGCGCGTGATTGACAGCACACTGGTTCGGCTCGTGGTCATTAACTCTCAGCATTAACTCTGCTCATTAACTTCTCAATATTAACACGCAGGTCCGCGTGAGACCAGCACAACTTAACAAACTAGCCTCTCACTCTCTCTCTCCCCTCTCCCCCTCTCCTCTCTTCATTCTCTCTCTTCTCCCACACTCACCCTCTCACCCTCTCGCTCTCTCATATGCTGTATATTTAAATATATGTATATATCAAGGGGGACATCTGTGAAGTATTCCGTTATTAGATCATTACCGTTTCCTCTGTGTTTAATTAGGCTGAATCATTACTTCCACAACTTAATCACCCCCCCCCCCCCCCCTTATTTATTAAAGTCCTTGTCTTAATATAAGATTTAAGACTTCCCCCTGCTTCTCCCTCAAAGGCAGTCATTATTCTGCTGTGATGATGACTATCTCCTCCGCACACCTTCCAGGCGGAGATGGTGGAACCTTTGGCGAGACGTTCCGGAGCGTTGTCTTTGTGTGGAAGGTTCTGGAATGCGGGGCCTGGTGTTGCAGAGGGAGGTACAGCGCGGGACGGGGCAGAATGCCTGGTCAGCAGAATTCGATGTGACGACAATCACCTTTCAGTGCAGGGCCTGGGTGTGATGTTTTTGGTTTTACCACGGTCCATATGTGTTCTACAGACTATAGCTCCTGTTTGGCCGCGTCCCCCTGTGATTCCGATGAGTTGACTCTGGCTGTGGATCTGGCTGTGGACCTGGGGACCGCTTTCGGAAAAGGAGACTGAGTGATTGATTGACGGCCTTGGATATTTTATCATCGCATATTTTCACCAAGACTTAAGCGAATGCTTTATGGCAAATACAAATATTTAAAAAAACATGAAATGATTTAGAGCCGCAAACCAAAAATATATATTTTTCAGTACATATTCATGCACGCTCCGATGATCAATGACGTTCATTATTTTAGATCAGTGACAGAATAGGTCGCCATGCTGATCGCTGTTCGCAAAACTTGTCATCTGTAGCTGCAGATATGATGTTATACCACCATAAACAGTTTTTACTTCAGATTTCACACAAAAAATTGTACATACAGTATTTTCAATATTTCAGCAGTCAAGGCAAATCAATATGTCAAATCAATATGCAGTTGAATCAGAGAAACCGCTTTGACAAAATGACACCGATTTCTGTTTCCTTCACCGTGTGTGTTCTGAATATTAAGGTGGTTTTTGAAATAGATTTTGGGACCATGAATGGATGTCTTCTGACAGCAGATCAACACATCTGCTGTATCTCTGATCTGCTCAGGACCCCCCAGAGCCCTGAGGTCATGTGACTCTGGCTGATTAACGATTCCGAGAGTTAAACCTGAACACGGAGAGGCAGCCTCCTGTTACCACGCCACCCACAGCCAGAACAAGCTCCCAGCAGAATGTCCAAATGCCAAAACCCTAACCACTTTTAAAACCCAGCTAAAAACATGTTCTGCGCCGTAGATATTTACGTCTTTGCAGACCGTTTTAATTGTTCTTTTTCCTCCAATTTATTAAGATTGTTTTTGATTGTAATTTACTTTAATAAAATTAATATATTTACATATGATATATATATCACCTCATCAGCAACAGACTGGACTGAAGGTCCGTTTGGAAACAACCCTGTGACTACACACGGTCAGCCACTAACCCCCCCTGAGTGTGGCTAACACGCTAACTCTCCCTGAGTGTGACTAACACGCTAACACCCCCTGAGTGTGACTAACACGCTAACGCCCCCTGAGTGTGGCTAACCCGCTAACGCCCCCTGAGTGTGGCTAACGCCCCCTGAGTGTGGCTAACCCGCTAACTCCCCCTGAGTGTGTGCTAACCCGCTAACGCCCCCTGAGTGTGGCTAACCGCTAACACCCCCTGAGTGTGGCTAACCCGCTAACGCCCCCTGAGTGTGGCTAACTCCCCCTGAGTGTGGCTAACCTGCTAACGCCCCTGAGTGTGGCTAACCCGCTAACGCCCCCTGAGTGTGGCTAACCCGCTAACGCCCCCTGAGTGTGGCTAACCCGCTAACGCCCCCTGAGTGTGGCTAACACGCTA
>NC_083764.1:64946814-64951814 GCF_963514075.1 Conger conger | reverse complement strand
GATTTGGGAGGGTTCTGGGTTTTACATAGCGTAGTTATTGTGCTAACTCAGTAGGTTTGTGATACAGGGCACTGGTCCCCACACTGACAAACCCTGGAGTAAAACCTAGCTATGTCAGCTTAACCAGCTTGAAAATTTAGTTGGCCAAGCTGGTCATTAGCTGGTCTAGCTGGGTATGAGCTGGTCAACCAGCTATTGCTGGTAGCTTGTCTGAGCTGGCCGACCATCAACTAGCTGAAAACATAGCTTGAGCTGTTTTTTCCATCTGTTAAGGCTCTGTTCCAGTGTGTGGATGGGTCCCATGGTCTGGTATCTGTTAAGGCTCTGTTCCAGTGTGTGGATGGGCCCCACGGTCTGGTATCTGTTCAGGCTCTGTTCCAGTGTGTGGATGGGCCCCACGGTCTGGTATCTGTTCAGGCTCTGTTCCAGTGTGTGGATGGGCCCCACGGTCTGGTATCTGTTAAGGCTCTGTTCCAGTGTGTGGATGGGCCCCATGGTCTGGTGTCTGTTAAGGCTCTGTTCCAGTGTGTGGATGGGCCCCATGGTCTGGTATCTGTTAAGGCTCTGTTCCAGTGTGTGGATGGGCCCCACGGTCTGGTATCTGTTAAGGCTCTGCTCCAGTGTGTGGATGGGCCCCACGGTCTGGTATCTGTTCAGGCTCTGTTCCAGTGTGTGGATGGGCCCCACGGTCTGGTATCTGTTAAGGCTCTGTTCCAGTGTGTGGATGGGCCCCACGGTCTGGTATCTGTTAAGGCTCTGCTCCAGTGTGTGGATGGGCCCCACGGTCTGGTATCTGTTAAGGCTCTGTTCCAGTGTGTGGATGGGCCCCATGGCCTGGTATCTGTTAAGGCTCTGCTCCAGTGTGTGGATGGGCCCCATGGTCTGGTATCTGTTCAGGCTCTGTTCCAGTGTGTGGATGGGCCCCACGGTCTGCTGAATCCGGACTGTGTCGCCCTCCTAAATCACCGATCGAGTCGCAATGAGCTTTGCGGTAGGGGCGTGACTTGGCACTCCACATCAGAAGGAAACGGGGAGGAGGCGTTAAAATACCGAGGAAAAACCCTTTCCTCCTCGCCCCCCCCCCTCTCCCCCTCTTTGATCAGGCGTATAACCCTCACACCTGGCCTCTCACACAGCACAGGAGCTGCAGGTTCAAACCCCCGGGCGGGGAGCGAGAGAAACAGCAGGCGTGACCTCAGCACACGTGCAGCTGCTTAAACACGCCGGGCCGTGCGTTGTGACTCACCCTGTAATAAAGGGCACCGGCTCGGCCCGGCCGGATCATGTAAAACAAGATAATTAAGCGGGCTCCCGAGGTCCTAGCGGTCTTGCAGAGTCTCCTCGCGGCACAGGAGGTTCTTACGAGGTGTTGATTTATCGACGCTCGACGGGGAAAAGGTCTGCACTCTGCTTCACCTCACAATCACCGTGCAACGCTCGTGTCTGCTCCGCGCTCTAAATGAATACTAAGATTTATTTGTGGAAATAACGCCGGGCAGGTAGCAGAAAATTAACCCCAGGGTAATTGTTTAGCTGGACCCGCGAAGCGGAGATCGTAAATTGCAGCAATTTACAAAATGGCCGGCGTTCCCTGCTCAATGCCACCCCTGGGCTGTGCCTTCCTGCGAGAGGCCCGTTGAACTCTCCAGAATGAATCCCGCCTCCTGACTCATTTCGGCTTGCCGGTGTGCGGGGGCGGCCCTTTGGCCATCCCTGCCCTTCCCCAAACTTTTCTTGCCAATTTGGAGCCGCCGTTGGCGTCTCTCGAGCGTACGCTGAGCAGAGGTGCACGGTCCAGGCCCAGAAAGTCCTCCCCGGTATTTTCCGGAGTTTGCTAATTGGCTCAACTCTTCAGCCCGTGGGTGAAGTGAGCGGAATCGGCTGAGCTGAGTTCATGGGCGGTAGAAACACAAGGCATGGCTTTTGCTTTCTCGCCCCTGGACTTTCCACCTGTGATACTGAGTACCCAGAAACTCTTGCACCGATGACAGGCGAACTACAGCTGAAATGTGCCCTGCTGAAAGAAAATGAAAAAAAAAAAAACAGCTCAAGCTAGTCTTTGAAACTGCTGGTAGCTGGTTGACCAGTTCAGGCCAGCTCCCAGCTTGACATGGTTTGACCAGCTCAAGCTAGGTTTTGAAACAGACAAGCTACCGCCAGTTTGCCCATGCCAGCTGACTAGCTCGAGCTGGCATAGCTGGACTCCACAGCAGGGTAGGCCCTCCTCTGATTGGCTATTGGAGCCAGTGGCAGTTTTCTGCCTCCTCCAATAGGCAGGCCCCGTTGCGGCCGCAGTAACACACACTGTATGTGCCTTGTGCAAATCCCTTCTCTCGGGGCTTTGCCGTAAATCTGGAAAAACATTTTTGGTCAGAGCCCTCACATTGTGCCAGGGGCAGTAATGAAAATGAGAAGGGTGGTGTAGATAGATAAATAGATGAATGACGGGGAGAGAGAGAGAGAGAGAGAGAGAGAGAGAGAGAGAGAGGGCGTACACAAGGAGTGAAGCAATAATAGAGAGTTTATCAGCATGGAGATCAGACGGAACAGTTCAAAGAAATCCAGAAATCGAATTTAACTGGATTATTATGGGCCGTTAGATTGTAACGTATGAATGTTAGAATGTTGGATTATGGTGCTAGAATGTTAGATTACAGTGGCAGAATGTTAGAATGTTAGATCATAATGTTGGAATGTTAGATTATAATGTTAGATTAAAACGTTAGAATGTTAAGATTATAACATTAAATATCGTTTTAACTTCTGATCAGGTTCCCATAGCCAAAGAATATATTCAGCAAAAGAACCCATCTGGGGTCTTAAATTTAAAGGAAATCTTGTGAACATTAAACAATAATTGCGTAGAGCAGGGCTGTCCAACCCAGTTCATTGGGCTGCTAATTAGTAAAATCAGGTTTGCCAAATTAGGGTTGGAGTGAAAACCTACAGGCCAGTAGATCTCCAGGAACAGGGTTGGGCAGCCCTGCTCTAGCTGTTGAATGAGGTGTGTTTTGTTAGGGTTGGAGTGAAAACCTACAGGATGGTAGATCTCCTGGAACAGGGTTGGGCAGCCCTGCTCTAGCTGTTGAATGAGGTGTGCTTTGTTAGGGTTGGAGTGAAAACTTACAGGATGGTAGATCTCCTGGAACAGGGTTGGGCAGCCCTGCTCTAGCTGTTGAATGAGGTGTGCTTTGTTAGGGTTGGAGTGAAAACTTACAGGATGGTAGATCTCCTGGAACAGGGTTGGGCAGCCCTGCTCTAGCTGTTGAATGAGGTGTGCTTTGTTAGGGTTGGAGTGAAAACTTACAGGATGGTAGATCTCCAGGAGCAGGGTTGGGCAGCCCTGCTCTAGCTGTTGAATGAGGTGTGCTTTGTTAGGGTTGGAGTGAAAACTTACAGGATGGTAGATCTCCAGGAGCAGGGTTGGGCAGCCCTGCTCTAGCTGTTGAATGAGGTGCGCTTTGTTAGGGTTGGAGTGAAAACTTACAGGATGGTAGATCTCCAGGAGCAGGGTTGGGCAGCCCTGCTCTAGCTGTTGAATGAGGTGCGCTTTGTTAGGGTTGGAGTGAAAACCTACAGGATGGTAGATCTCCAGGAGCAGGGTTGGGTAGCCCTGATATGGGGAATTGTACGTTAAGAATGCCTCTACTTTCCTGTTCTTTTGTTATTCATTTTCTGAGGCTTTTGTTGCAAACACAATGGAGCAAAGCATTATGGGATTGCAGTCTCAATGACTCAAAAATCTCAATTGTTTTAATGGGCATTGACTGTTACAATGCTTGCTGATTACCATTATTGTAGTGAAAGCCTTAGTTTCAAATGAACTAACCAATAATGGTTAGCCGTTATAGCAATCGTTTTCTTAGCATTAATGCATTTGCGTTCAAGTCGAATCCGTTGTTTGGAACAAACTAACGGATATCGAGAGATTAGTTAGCTGCCTGACGATCGCACTGCGTGACGGTGGCTTCGTGCTCCGTCAGGGACAAAGCCAGCATCTGTTCATGGTGAACAGTAAATACACACGCACGCTGCATGCATGTCATTCACATGCTAATTACTGTACACGGCTGCCTCTCTGCCAGGCTTCAGAGCTTCACAAATATTCACATACTGTATATCCCACTGACAATTAAGTGGCAATAACTGGTATATTTTGTATAATGTTTTAAGATATTTTTCGGCGGGAGTTCTCAAAGCAAAATACTGTTCAATTGATAGTTAAATGCCAAAAATGCCTATACAGTATATATATAAATTTATGGAAAAACTATGTGTTTGCATGGGATATAGCCACACCATAGCCACAGGGTGTGTGTGTGTGTGTGTGTGAGTGTGTGTGTGTGTGTGTGTGAGTGTGTGAGTGTGTGAGTGTGTGAGTGTGTGAGTGTGTGAGTGTGTGAGTGTGTGTGCGTGGGTTCATTTAGAGGATGGTGGGTTTTTAATTAAAGCTTGTAAAGGTTAAGCAAAGATTGTACAATGCTCTGGCACAATTGGTTGAATAATTACCCCCCTGTCCACCCCAGGAGAATTATGGGAAATGTTCCATACCAAAATGACTTTGTCCCAGATGGGTGCTACCCGTTCACTGTGACTGAGGTGAGCCCCCGTCCTCTCTTTCTCTCTCCCTCTTTGTCTCTCCTTCTCTCTCCCTCACATTAATGGCAGACGCTCTTATCCAGAGCGACATACAGTTGATTAGACTAAGCAGGAAACAATCCTCTCCTGAAGCAACGCGGGGTTAAGGGCCTTGCTCAAGGGCCCAACGGCTGTGTGGATCTTATTGTGGCTACACCGGGATTCGAACCCCCCAACCTTGCGTGTCCCAGTCATGTACCTTAACCACTACGCTACAGGCCGCCCTTCACAGTAAGAGACTCTGAGGTGGTGAAAGGTTCTCATGAGGGGGGGTTCAGGCTCCGGTCCTGGAGCGCTGCAGCATCAGCAGCAGTGACAGTTTGGCAGCGCTCTGAGACACCGATTGGCCGAGGGCTCCACAC
>NC_083764.1:64921814-64941814 GCF_963514075.1 Conger conger | reverse complement strand
AGAACATTCCAAGAACGGCAGCTCTTCAAAGGGTTAAATGATGTCCCTACACACAGACCTCCACATGCCCGACAGAGAAACTTCTGGAACAATTTCAATAGTCTGCTAACCCCAATTTCCGCCCAATATCCTTAGTCTTATCTGTACAGAACATGCCAGACTTAATTCCGTGAATGTGTGTTTGCACACACACACACGTACACACACACACACACACATCCACACACACTCTCTCTCTCTCACACACACACAGCCCCACACACACACTCTCTCTCACACACACATACACACACACACACGCACACACACACTCACACACTCTGCTGTTCTCTGCTCCAGACTGTGATTAGGTTGGGACACAGGCAGCAGAGCCAGGCGCTGCGCTGTGATTGGCCAGTCAGCAGCAGGCAGTGTTTCCGTGGCAATGGCACGCCCCCATGCGGAGTTGACATTTCTGTAATAGTGTACAGACCTCCACCCTGCCAGCTCCTCACACTCACCATGATAGCCTATTAGCAATTCTCCTCAGCAAGCACTTTTCTGAACACACACACACACACACACACAGGCAAACACACTCACACACAAGCACAGGCACACTCACACTGTCACACACACACACACACACACACTCTCACACTGTCACACACAAACTTCTCCACCGCCAACAGCCATGCCAGAACCGTGTTCTCTCTGTATCACACGCCAGAACCGTGTTCTCTCTGTATCGCACGCCAGAACCGTGTTCTCTCTGTATCACACGCCAGAACCGTGTTCTCTGTATCACACGCCAGAACCGTGTTCTCTCTGTATCACACGCCAGAACCGTGTTCTCTGTATCACATGCCAGAACCGTGTTCTCTCTGTATCGCACGCCAGAACCGTGTTCTCTGTATCACATGCCAGAACCGTGTTCTCTCTGTATCGCACGCTAGAACCGTGTTCTCTCTGTCACAGTGTTTTCTCTCAGAGTGTGAACTCAAAATGACTCCTCACAGTTAGTCCCGCCTCCTCAAACTCTTCATGAACCTCTTCGGAAGAACCATCCCCTGTGCATCTCTCTCTCTCCCCCTCCTTCTCTCTCTCCCCCTCTCTCTTTCTCTCTCTCTCTCTCTCTCTCTGTGTCTGAAGTTCTGTAAGCCATTAATGCAGTTTCTGGAGGTTGTATTTCTCTGTGTGTACTCCAGTAAACTCAGACAGAGCACTGTGATAAATGTCCTCGGCCTCATATTAATACACCTGATTTTTCCTCTGCTGTGGATCCTCATTTACCCAGAACAGCATGAACCCAGGAGCCTGGTATGTGTGTGTTTCTGCTGTGTGTGTAAGTGTGTGTGTGTAGGTGTGTGTGTGCCAGTGTGTGTACATAGGCGTTTGTGTGTGTGTGGGCATGCATGCACATGTGTCTGTGTGTGAGTGTATTATTATATCATATTATATTATGTATATTTGCTGGCACATTGTCTGTTGCTCCCCTGCTCATCCTGCCCCAGATGCTGATTCAGGATCTCTGGAACATGTGGAGCTGCTATGGCAACTCATCCTAACCCTCACAGAACCTGAGCTTACTGTGCTGAAAGAGGGATCCATCTCTCAGCAGAGAGAGAGAGAGAGCGGGAGAGGGGGAGAGAGAGAGAGAGAGATGGGGAGAGAGAGAGATAGAGGGGAAGAGAAAGGGAGAGAGAGAGATAGAAGGAAAGATAGAAAGGGGGAGAGAGAGATGGGGAGAGAGAGATCTCAAAGATCAAGCCTCTTCTGTCACTTATCCTGAATCCAGTTCATGAAACCAGTACCGATGGTCTGTGCAGGGGTCAGCCAATCAGCAGTGGAGGCAGGTGGGGATCATCCAATCAGCAGGTGAGGCCAGGAAGAGGTCAGCCAATCGGGGGAGTTAATGGGTGTATGGATTACTCTCTGTGCTGAAAGTGAGCGGAGTGCGGGGGTGGGGGGGGGTCGTTGGAACAGCGGGGGCTGTCCCGAAACCGAGCCGTGTAGAACACCGGACGGGCCCCCCCACGTCAGGCTGGGCGGGGCTTCACACGACGCATCACCTCTCCACATCACCACCTCTCCACCACATCACCTCTCCACCCCCCCACCACATCACCCCCCGACATCACCTCTCCACCACCTCACCTCTCCACCTCTCCACCACCTCACCTCTCCACCTCTCCACCACATCACCTCTCCACCTCTCCACCACATCACCTCTCCACCTCTCCACCACATCACCTCTCCACCCCCCCACCACATCACCCCCCGACATCACCTCTCCACCACATCATCTCTCCACCTCTCCACCACATCACCTCCCCACCTCTCCACCACATCACCTCTCCACCACATCACCTCCCCACCTCTCCACCACATCACCTCCCCACCTCTCCACCACATCACCTCCCCACCTCTCCACCACATCACCTCTCCACCTCACCTCTCCACCACCTCACCTCTCCACCACATCACCTCTCCACCTCTCCACCACCTCACCTCTCCACCACATCACCTCTCCACCACATCACCTCTCCACCACATCACCTCCCCACCTCTCCACCACATCACCTCCCCACCTCTCCACCACATCACCTCCCCACCTCTCCACCACATCACCTCTCCACCTCACCTCTCCACCACCTCACCTCTCCACCACATCACCTCTCCACCTCTCCACCACATCACCTCTCCACCACATCACCTCCCCACCTCTCCACCACATCACCCCTCCACATCACCTCTCTACCACATCACCTCTCCACCTCTCTACCACATCACCTCTCCACCACAGGAAGAGGGGGAGGGGAACGGACGTGTGCTGGTCCTGCTGCCAGGTCACACGGGTGTGCCCCTCCGTAGAGTGCCCCTGTCACTCACCATCCTGCGTGCCCAGCTAAAAACACCTATGACATCACATCTCTGCAGCTAAAAACGCCTATGACATCACACCTCTGCAGCTGAAAAAGCCTATGAGATCACAGCTCTGCAGCTAAAAACACCTATGACATCACACCACTGCAGCTAAAAACGCCTATGACATCACAGCTCTGCAGCTAAAAACGTGGATTTTGCACCTCTGGGGTTGGTATCATGAAACAGGATTACTGAGTCAGCTGGGAAACTGCTCTGAGTAAAAGCCACAAATTAGCAGCTCTTTTATCTCAGTCCATGTTCCAGGTTTGGGAGGGCTCCAGGTTTTATTCGGTGAGGTTATTGAGCTGACTGGAGCTGTTTGCAGCCCCTGAGTGAGACAGATTAGCACTGAATCAGCAGAGAGAGAGAGAGCGGCAGAGAGAGAGAGAGAGAGAGAGAGAGAGTGGCCCAGTTATGGGTCCTTATGGGTACAGCTCCCAGGGGTCCCTCATGCAGGAGTTGATTGAATCACCGCCATCTTGTGACGCTGAGCACAGTACCCTCACACACTGCATACTCACACACTGTACCCTCACACACTGCATACTCACACACTGTACCCTCACACACTGCATACTCACACACTGTACCCTCACACACTGCATACTCACACACTGTACCCTCACACACTGCATACTCACACACTGTACCCTCACACACTGCATACTCACACACTGTACCCTCACACACTGCATACTCACACACTGTACCCTCACACACTGCATACTCACACACTGTACCTCACACACTGCATACTCACACACTGTACCCTAACACACTGCATACTCACACACTGTACCCTCACACACTGCATACTCACACACTGTACCCTCACACACTGCATACTCACACACTGTACCCTCACACACTGCATACTCACACACTGTACCCTCACACACTGCATACTCTCACACTGTACCTCACACACTGCATACTCACACACTGTACCCTAACACACTGCATACTCACACACTGTACCCTAACACACTGCATACTCACACACTGTACCCTAACACACTGCATACTCACACACTGTACCCTAACACACTGCATACTCACACACTGTACCCTAACACACTGCATACTCACACACTGTACCCTCACACACTGCATACTCACACACTGCACCCTAACACACTGCATACTCACACACTGCATGCTCACACTGTACCCTAACACACTGCATACTCACACACTGTACCCTCACACACTGCATACTCACACACTGTACCCTCACACACTGCATACTCACACTGTATCTTCACACACTGCATCCTCACACTGTATCCTAACACACTGCCTACTCACACACTGGACCCTAACACACTGCATCCTCACACACTGCCTGGTGTCAGTATTCCAGCAGACAATGCTTGATGCTGAAGAGACCGATATGTGCATCTCTTATGTAATGTTATATTATGTAACGGGTTGTTCTTGAAGTCTCTTTCTTACAAGCTCTCGTTTTCTCTCACTGTCTCCCTTAAATTCTCTATCTTGCTCTCTCTCTCTTTCTCTTACTCTCTCACTCTATCTCTCTCTCCCCCCCCTCCCTCCGTGTTAGGACCCTGGGGTTAGGGGAGTGAAACTCTGAGGAGGTGCCTAACCCTCGCCCCACCGTGGGATGACAGAGCCTGTTCTCTACAGAGGAGCCCCAATCCACCGGCCTGCAGGTACAGCTGAGAGTCTGTGGCAGCGTCTTTAGGATGAAACGTTAAACCCAGGTCCTGACTCTCTGTGGTCATTAAAGATCCCACGACGCTCTTCACAAAGAGTAGGGGGGTTCCCCGGTGTCCTGGCTAAATTCCCAAC
Organism: Conger conger; assembly: GCF_963514075.1. Classification (NCBI taxonomy): domain Eukaryota; kingdom Metazoa; phylum Chordata; class Actinopteri; order Anguilliformes; family Congridae; genus Conger; species Conger conger. Next base: position 64,937,095 of record NC_083764.1, on the reverse strand, counting down.
CCTGGCTCTTTCAACCTGCTGCCGAATCATCCCGATTCAACTGGGGGTGGGGCTGTCAGGCTGTACGGCACTAAACAGAAACGCCGTAATCCGGAATAATCCGGCCCCTCGCCCGCCCGTACGTCCGTCTGTCCTGTGGAACAAGTGGGGACAGCCGCTCTTGATGGACAGCTGTCATTCACATGTAAATGACTGTGCCAGTGTCGCCATGGCGACGGCCGCTTCTGTTCCTCCGACTCGCATTCTGGCCTAGCCTCTCCTTCCCCCACGCCCTCCCCTCTCTCTGGGGCCACTCCAAACTCAGGGCTAAGGTACCTGTAGCCTAGTGGCTAAGGCACCTGTAGCCTAGTGGCTAAGGTGCCTGTAGCCTAGTGGTTAAGGTACCTGTAGCCTAGTGGCTAAGGTACCTGTAGCCTAGTGGCTAAGGTACCTGTAGCCTAGTGGCTAAGGCACCTGTAGCCTAGTGGCTAAGGTGCCTGTAGCCTAGTGGCTAAGGTGCCTGTAGCCTAGTGGCTAATGTGCCTGTAGCCTAGTGGCTAAGGTGCCTGTAGCCTAGTGGTTAAGGTGCCTGTAGCCTAGTGGCTAAGGTGCCTGTAGCCTAGTGGCTAATGTGCCTGTAGCCTAGTGGCTAATGTGCCTGTAGCCTAGTGGCTAAGGTGTCTGTAGCCTAGTGGCTAATGTGCCTGTAGCCTAGTGGCTAATGTGCCTGTAGCCTAGTGGCTAATGTGCCTGTAGCCTAGTGGCTAAGGTGCCTGTAGCCTAGTGGCTAAGGTGCCTGTAGCCTAGTGGCTAAGGTGCCTGTAGCCTAGTGGCTAAGGTGCCTGTAGCCTAGTGGCTAAGGTGCCTGTAGCCTAGTGGCTAAGGTGCCTGTAGCCTAGTGGTTAAGGTACCTGTAGCCTAGTGGCTAAGGTACCTGTAGCCTAGTGGCTAAGGTGCCTGTAGCCTAGTGGTTAAGGTACCTGTAGCCTAGTGGCTAAGGTGCCTGTAGCCTAGTGGCTAAGGTGCCTGTAGCCTAGTGGTTAAGGTACCTGTAGCCTAGTGGCTAAGGTACCTGTAGCCTAGTGGCTAAGGTGCCTGTAGCCTAGTGGCTAAGGTGCCTGTAGCCTAGTGGTTAAGGTACCTGTAGCCTAGTGGCTAAGGTGCCTGTAGTCTAGTGGCTAAGGTGCCTGTAGTCTAGTGGCTAAGGTGCCTGTAGCCTAGTGGCTAAGGTGCCTGTAGCCTAGTGGCTAAGGTACCTGTAGCCTAGTGGCTAAGGTGCCTGTAGCCTAGTGGTTAAGGTGCCTGTAGCCTAGTGGTTAAGGTGTCTGTAGCCTAGTGGTTAAGGTGCCTGTAGCCTAGTGGCTAAGGTGCCTGTAGCCTAGTGGCTAAGGTACCTGTAGCCTAGTGGCTAAGGTACCTGTAGCCTAGTGGTTAAGGTACCTGTAGCCTAGTGGCTAAGGTGCCTGTAGTCTAGTGGCTAAGGTGCCTGTAGTCTAGTGGCTAAGGTGCCTGTAGCCTAGTGGCTAAGGTGCCTGTAGCCTAGTGGCTAAGGTGCCTGTAGCCTAGTGGCTAAGGTGCCTGTAGCCTAGTGGTTAAGGTGCCTGTAGCCTAGTGGTTAAGGTGTCTGTAGCCTAGTGGTTAAGGTGCCTGTAGTCTAGTGGCTAAGGTGCTTCACTGGGACCCAGAAGGTTGGTGGCTCACACTCTGGGGTAGCCACGGTAAGATCCATGCAGCTGTTGGGCCCTTTCTGACCGAGACACCGAGATCACTTACCCTTCTGACAGAAACCAGTTTGACAGAAACCTGGTGTTCTTTATTTGTAGCTGCATCTACACCCTACTGCAGACCAACGTCACACGGAATGTGAACTGCACACCTGACAAAATGAACAAATTACCAAAACATTTATCAATGATCAATTCCCGCACGTCGTGAGAGTGCAAACACGTTTAAATCAATACTGCGCTCATTTATACTGTCTAATTTCAAGCGTACAATCTAAATTTAAGCGTATATTCCGTCTAAAACACGACACCGCCCCAGTTCTGTGCTGTAGAGGTATGAAAGTGAACCTGCCATTCTCGAATAGTTGTGCTGTAAAAAAAAACTTTTGATTTCTTTTGCACGTAAAAAGAAAAGTCTGTGTTATAAACTCACTCGCATGCATCCATAAATCATGTGGGGAGAAAACATAATTCAGCATTTTGGGCCCTAAAATTTTTTTATATTTTTTTTAAAGTTGTGTAAATAATAAATGGATCCATCTGCCATACAGAAGCTGGGTCCCAGCCAGACACGGGGAGGGAGCTTTTAATGCTAAATATGTAGGCTGTCTAAATTTAACTGCCGGATGCTACGTGAATGTTAACCATTCCCTTTAATGCAGTAAAAAATAGTCTCTTATTTTCTCTCTCTCTCTTACCATCTGCCTCTCTGCTCCTCTGTATAAAATGCACAATTCCTTTTGATAATTACTGTGCATACAGAGGGATGGAGTCAGCTCTGCCCTGCTCAGTCACCTGGTAAAAAAATTATATTTACTTTTTCTCAACTCAGTAAGAGGAAAATAAAATGTAATATTTTCTTTGGATGATTTAATCCCTAAACCAGAGAGCTAGATTTCTGACCTGTCAGGTCGGGCACTGCAAGGTGGCTTCTGATTGGCTGCCCACTAAACCGACAGACTTATGATTGGGGCAGCCTGTAGCCTAGAGTCAATGGTCTTTTACTGGGACCTGGAAGGTTGGTGGTTCAAGCCCCAGTGTAGCCACCATAAGATCACTGCGGCTGTTGGGGCCCTTGAGCAAGGCCCTTAACCCCCAGGGGGATTGGCCCCTGCTTCTTAATGAACTCTCTGAGTCACTTTGGATAGAAGTGTCAGCTAAGATAACTGTGTGGTAATGGTTAAAATGTAAATCACCTTTATGCTACTTGCGTAAACAACATAGTCTCCCAAAGAGCATGATCAAATCCCCATGTTTATCACAGTGTTTGTTTTCTTTAACAAATTACCCCAACATTCTAAGTCGGTGTTCTAGAACTCCACTGCTTTCAGCCACCATCTGTGACATCAGCATTAGAATGTTCAGGTTATGACATTCTAATGGCGTATCCTCGATCGCACACCTTAAAGGGTTTTAAAAATGAGCCTTCAGACCCAGCGCTCCCCAGATGAGGAACTTCCTGCGCTCCTCTGAACAAGGCACTTAACCCGAAACACTTACGCATCACAGCGAATATACAGCTCTATAAATACACAAAATGTGTAAAAAAAAAAAAAAAAACACCAAAAAACTCCAGCTTTGCAAAGCGCCCTGCATACTGCAAGCTTGCATCTGCTGAGCAAATATAAAAAAGCGTAAGTACTCTCTCTCTCCTTCTGCCCGTCTGCCCCTCTCTCCCCGCCCTGAACCCTGAGCTGCTGCTGCTGAAGGCGGAGACACAGGATGAGGAAACGCCCTCACTGTGCGTGCGTACGTCCTGTTCTCCTGCAGACCCCTGGCTCCTGCTCCTTACTGTGCTCGTCTGCGTTGTGCTGACCCACGGCGGTGAGGCTGTGCTAACAGCGGTAAGGCTGTGCTAACGGCGGTAAGGCTTTGCTAACAGTGGTAAGGCTGTGCTAACAGCAGTAAGGCTGTGCTAACAGTGGTAAGGCTGTGCTAACGGCGGTAAGGCTGTGCTAACGGCGGTAAGGCTGTGCTAACAGCGGTAAGGCTGTGCTAACGGCGGTAAGGCTGTGCTAACGGCGGTAAGGCTGTGCTAACGGCAGTAAGGCTGTGCTGACCCCAGTGGTGAGGGTCACGGCCTCTCTCTGTATGCGAGGGGAGGAGCTGAGTGCTGAAGAGATGCGATGAGCAGCCTGGGGGTGTCGGCGGTAGTGTGAAGCAGATCTGGGTCAAATGCGTCCAGTAATTGTTTCGGATTCAAATACTTCATACTTCATACTCGATTGATCTTGCCTGGTGCAATTGAGCCAACGACGGAGACCAGAAGCCGGGGTTGGCGTAACACCAGACACGCTCAGAAAAGCATTAAAGTATTAATAGTATTTTGAATCCAAAACACAAAAGTGTTTGGTTCAGACCTGCGGACGTACTGCACGTGTGTCTCTTGACTGGTTCTGATCGGGGTTTCTTCGCGATGAAGACAGAGGATTGCTGAAAACACTACAGATGGTTTTAGGAGAAGTCTGGTAGAAGCGTTTGCCTGCGGTCCAGGGTGAGGAGGGCTGTGTTGGATGTTGGAGTGTGCGCCGCGGCCTGGCTCTGCACTCTGGAGGGCCACTCCAGCCGCCCACAGAGCAGAGAGCAGAACCACTGTATCTGAACAGAGAACACGCTACAGATATACTTTACTGAAGCTCGTGGGGTAATGTGTCCTCTGCGTTTGACCTGCAGTTGATCATAGTGACTGAGGAGCAGTGGGCAGCCACAGTGCAGCGCCCGGGGACCAGCTCCAGCTCTGAGGCCAGAGCCTCGGTCAAGGGCCACGGCAGGAGCACCCCTAACCTGACGTGCATGTCTGAGTGAGGGAGGAAACCGGAGTGCCCAGAGTAAACCCACACGAACACGCAGAGAACATGCAGACTCCACGCTCAGAGGATCTGACCGGTTGGGAATCGAACCCACAACCTCCTGCTTGTGCATCAACAGTGCTAATCCCCCCTCACCGCCAGCGTCTGACAGTCGCATTCTATCCACCAGGAAGGCGAAAGTGTGCGGTGATCTTTACAGAAACATGTTAATGAACACAGCAGAACTCTGGAGCTGGGCGGGGGGGACAGCAGGGAGTCACTCTTTCGTTTACGGCCACCTCCCCCTCCCGCACCTCCTCCTACACCTCCTCCTACACCTCCTGCACCGCCACCTCCCCCTCCCGCACCTCCTCCTACACCTCCTCCTACACCTCCTGCACCGCCACCTCCCCCTCCTGCACCTCCTGCACCGCCACCTCCCCCCCTGCACCTCCTGCACCGCCACCTCCCCCTCCTGCACCTCCTCCTACACCTCCTACACCTCCTGCACTGCCACCTCCCCTCCTGCACCGCCACCTCCCCCTCCTGCACCTCCTGCACCGCCACCTCCCCCTCCTGCACCTCCTGCACCGCCACCTCCCCCTCCTGCACCTCCTGCACTGCCACCTCCCCCTCCCGCACCTCCTCCTGCACCTCCTGCACCGCCACCTCCCCCTCCTGCACCTCCTCCTACATTTTTACATTTACATTTTAGTCATTTGGCAGACGCTTTTAATCCAAAGCGACTTATAAGTGCATAGGTTCTACCATAAGTCAGAGCATCACATCCAGAAACTAGCAAAATACACAGGAAATGCTGTTCTAAACATAGTTGTCATCAGAAGCTTTTTTTATTTATTTTATTTTATTTTTTATTTTTTTTGGGGGGGGTTAGACAACGATAGGGATATCAGAAAGGAGGGGCAGGGGAAGTCAGGAGGGAGGACTAAGGTAGAGTTTGAAAAGGTGGGTTTTGAGTCTGCGTCGAAATAGGGGGAGGGATTCTGCTGTTCTGACAGTGGTAGGCAAGTCATTCCACCACTGAGGAACCAGAACGGAAAACAGGCGTGAACGTGCAGCTCGACCGCCAGGTGCACATAGAGAGGGAACCGTAAGGCGACCAGAGCTGGCAGACCGGAGTGGTCTAGCTGGGGAGTAGGGAGTGATCAGGGATTGTATGTAAGGTGGGGCAGTCCCCTTAGCAGCCTGAAATGCCAACACTAGGGCCTTGAAACGGATGCGTGCGGCAATGGGAAGCCAGTGGAGGCCTCCGCTGGGAACGAAACGCAGAATGTACGCTTCGACCGAACCGCTCTCTCGTGACGCAGCTGGGTGTGGCTGCAGCACGCAGAAGTGGGTGTGGCCGGGGGCGGGGCAGGTAGGCAGAGAGCTGAGCCACTAAACAGAGGGTTGCAGGTTCCAGTCCTGCAGCGGCTGAGCCACGGCCTCCTTAGGCCATACGACTGGAGCTGAATGCCTGTCATCCATATCCTGCCAAACACACGCGTCATATTTCATTCATATTTATTAATAATGACCATACTCATTATTCTTATTATTATGATTATTACTGTGCGTAGAAGCAGAAGAAGAGGGTCACAATTAACACGAGTGGAACTTACAGCCTGGGGGCACACTACAGAGAGAGAGAGAGAGGGAGAGAGAGAGAGGGAGAGGGGAAGAGGGAGAGGGAGAGGGAGGGGGAGGGGAAGAGGGAGGGAGAGAGAGAGAGAGGGGGAGAGGGAGAGAGAGAGAGAGAGAGGGGGAGAGGAAGAGAGAGAGAGAGAGAGGGGGAGAGCGAGAGAGAGAGAGAGAGGGGGAGAGGGAGGGAGAGAGAGAGCATGAGAGAGAGATAGTGAGAGGCAGAGAGAGAGAGAGGGGGAGAGAGAGAGAGAGAGAGAGAGAGAGAGGGGGAGAGGGAGAGAGAGAGGGGGAGAGGGAGGGAGAGAGAGCGTGAGAGAGAGATAGTGAGAGGCAGAGAGAGAGCGTGAGAGAGAGAGGGACAGAGAGAGCACAGAGTGAGAGACAGAGGAGAGGGGGTTGCGATGTGAAATATTTCCTGGCATCGACCCCCAGTCAGAGGCCTGCTTAGGCTCCTGTATGGAGCAGATAAGTGGTGCTGATAAAGTGGGTTAGCATTGATTAATCCATGAAAGCCACGCACGGCCAAGTGGAAATTAATGAGTCGCATTTTCCATCCCCCGCCCGCGCCCCCCCCCGCCCGCGCCCCCCTCGCCCGGGCACCCCCCCCCCCCCCCCCCACGCCCGTGTGATCGCGGCGGCTTGGCAGCGTCTCCGCGGTTAGCAACATGTTATTCCGGGGGAGGACGACCGATCAATGAGGCAAGAATTTGTTGCTGTGAGGGATGCGCAGTCCGGCCGGGCCTGACGGTCCTGTTGGACATCCCCCCGGTGTCGATACGGGCGACGGATGGTCCGCAGCCCACGCCCCGGTCCTGATGGAGCGCTGCCTTCAGTCTGACCTCTGACCCCTGCGCCATTTGTCTCTTGGCGTGACAGAGCGTAGAGCGATGCCTTGTTTTACAGCCGTGTTTTTCTCCTCTCAACCTGTCGCTGTGTTTCATACAAATGATCTCGACCAGGGCTGCCCAACCCTGTTCCTGGAGATCTACCGTCCTGTTGGTTTTCACTCCAACCCTAACAAAGCCACACCCCATTCAACAGCTAGAGCAGAGCAGTACTCTGTAAATCATTTTTGGGTTCGTTATTATTCGCCTACTATGGAGAAACAAGAGGGCGGCCTGCAGCGTAGTGGTTAGGGTACATGACTGGGACCCGCAAGGTCGCCGGTTTGATCCCCGGTGTAGCCACAATAAGATCCACACAGCCGTTGGGCCCTTAACCCTGCATTACTCCAGGGGAGGATTGTTTCCTGCTTAGTCTAATCAACTGTAAGTGGCTATGGATAAAATAACAAAGCATCAGCTAAATAAGGAAATAACACGGAGAGTCTTATGTTCAGATATCTGGCTGCCTTTAAAACGCTGGCATGACGGAGGATGCTTAATGTTCCTAACCAGGCAATGGGCTTGTTCCAGAACACGCGTATTCGCCAACAACATATAGTGCCTGGTGGGACCTAAGCCACATGACGAATATCTGACTAATATGGAGCGTGTGTGTGTGCATGTGTGTGCGTGCGTGTGTGTGTACTCAGTCATATCCCGTGTGTGAATGTGCATACAGCCGAGCTGGACTGGGAGATGCTGGTGGTTTGTGTTTGTGTTTCAGGTGCTGGGGTCAGGGGTCAGGGGTCATACGGTAGGGGTGACCTCCACACGTGGGAATGTTAAAGAGCAGGTGAGAGAGTGAGGGAGAGCGAGACCAACCCCCCGCCAAGGCCAGAGCAGAGTCCTGACTAACTGTGCATCAAACACCCACACAGTAAAGAGGGGGGGGTGCGTGGGAGTTGTTTAAATGTGTTGTATCGTGCCAACATGCTGTCAGTTTATTTGTCTAGTCCTGCTACCAAATGCTCATGTTCAGTGCTGGAGGTGTGTGTGCATGTGTGCATGTGTGTGTGAGCCTGTGTGCATTTGTGTGTGTGTGTGCATGCATATGTGTGTGTGTGTGTGTTTGTGTGTGCATGCATGTGTGTGTGTGTGTGTGTTTGTGTGTGCATGAGCATGTGTGCATGCTTGTGTGTATGTGTGTGTGTGCGTATTTTTGGCAATTAATGGCTTAGACACACAGTGCCCCTGCCTCTCTCTTAAAGCATTCAGGCACACACACACCCCACACACACACAAACACACACACACACACCCCACACACACACTCACATTGGACCAGTGTACATACAATCCAGCATTTTACATTGGTGAGAATCTCCCAAATACTATGACATCAACACAGAGTTACCACAGTAACAGAGATACTATGACATCAACACAGAGTTACCACAGTAACAGAGATACTATGACATCAACACAGAGTTACCACAGTAACAGAGATACTATGACATCAACACAGAGTTACCACAGTAACAGAGATACTATGACATCAACACAGAGTTACCACAGTAACAGAGATACTATGACATCAACACAGAGTTACCAAAGTAACAGAGATACTATGACATCAACACAGAGTTACCAAAGTAACAGAGATACTATGACATCAACACAGAGTTACCAAAGTAACAGAGATACTATGACATCAACACAGAGTTACCACAGTAACAGAAATACTATGACATCAACACAGAGTTACCACATTAACAGAGAGGGAGTTTGAGAAAAGTAGCAGAGAGGAATGAATAGAGACAGGCACGTAGGAGGAGTGCAAAATGGAGAGAGAGAGAGAGAGAGAGAGGGAGAGAGGGAGAGAGGGAGGGAGAGAGTGAGAGGGAGACAGAGGGAGAGAGACAGGGAGAGAGAGGGAGAGAGAGAGAGAGCATACTGTGTGATTAGAGTGTGATTAGTGTGTGATTCATCAGGCCCTCGGACAGAGGGCAGAAGGCCGGGCTGTGGTCCTGGAGGGGGGGGGGCTGATTTAGGGCCCTCCTGTTAGACACGCACCCCCCCCCCCGGTGCTGTTAGACACGCCCCCTCCACCATCGGCTCCTGCCAGGGGCACAGTGTGAGGTTACTCTTCATTGGAGCTCCTCTCAGCCAAAAACACCGCAACCATCACCCAAACACCCCAACCATCACCCAAAACACCTGAACCATCACCCAAACACCCCAACCATCACCCAAAACACCTGAACCATCACCCAAACACCCCAACCATCACCCAAAACACCTGAACCATCACCCAAACACCCCAACCATCACCCAAACACCCCAACCATCACCCAAACACCCCAATCATCACCAAAACACCCCAATCATCACCAAAACACCCCAATCATCACCAAAACACCCCAACCATCACCCAAACACCCCAACCATCACCAAAACACCCCAATCATCACCAAAACAGCCCAACCATCACCCAAACACCTCAACCATCACCAAAACACCCCAACCATCACCCAAAACACACACACACCCCAACCATCACCCAAAACACCTGAACCATCACCCAAACACCCCAACCATCACTCAAAACACACACCCCAACCATCACCCAAACACCCCAACCATCACCAAAACACCCCAAAACACACACACCCCAACCATCACCCAAACCACCCCAGCCATCACCCAAACACCCAAACACCCCAACCATCACCCAAACACCCCAACCATCACCCAAAACACCCCAATCATCACCCCTTCGTACACCCTCACTAACACACTCATATCAGCACCTCCAGACTCAGCACTATTCTTATCATTATTAATACTCTACAATCATAATTATCACCATCACCATCACCATCACCTTCATCACCATCACCATCATCATCACCACCATCATCACCACCATCACCACCTTCATCATCGTCATTGTCATCATCGTTAGCCCTCCGGCTGTTATGCAATCTGTTCTTCCACCTCTGTCATCTTCCCTTCCCATGCCTCACACTTCCTTCTAAAGCAGGAATATACGTCTTTATTCATGACTTTTTTCAAGTGGCAATTAATGCTGAATAATACATGAACTCCAGCTGTGAGTGTGTGGAACAGGGCCTGTAATTAGCTGCTGAAGAGGAGGAGCGCATGTTAACGCTTCCATTAATCAGCGCCGGCTGGATCCCCGGGGACCGCCGGTAAAGCGGTCCGGGTTCCACGGGAAGCCTCGCCGTAGCGGAGTCGTGCACCTCGTGCGTTTTCACCGCGGCGACAGAGCTAAATTCCTGGTCAAGCAAGTTTAGTCGGTCTCCCCGTCATCATCATCATCATCAGCATCATCATCATCATCATCATCATCATCAACACCCTCATCATTGTCACCATCATCATTATCAATACTACCTTCATCATCATCATCATCAACACGTTCATCATTGTTGGCATTGTTGGTCTGTAATAGTTCTGTAATAGTGTAGCTATGTGTCCCATGGTAAAACTGCCTTTATTTCTGCAGGTGGGCCAGTTCAGACCTCCACATACCCAGAGAAGGCGGCAGCGACCAGGCCAAGGTGTGGCCAGCCTGCACTCTGGAGCAGAGCCAAGGTAACCCGTGATTGGTCAGGGATCCTAACCCATTGTGACATCGGTCAGTTTGCTGTCCCTTGGGCCAATGGGCTTGTTTGGAGTGCAGGCCAGTGACAGTTTAATCTATAAGTGTCAAAGCTCTCTCCATCTCTCCACACCTCATGCCACTCTCTCACACACACACCAGCTAGCTAATCGCGCTAATCTGCTTGATTAGCTAAATGCCCTCTTTCTCTCTCCCTCTCCCTCTCCCGGAGAGAGAGAGAGAGAGAGGGGGAAAGAGGGGGAGAGAGGGAGAGTGGAGGAGAGAGAGGCAGGGGGAGAGAGAGAGAGGGAGACGGGAGAAGGGGGAGAGAGAGTGGGGGAGAGAGATAAAGGGAGAGAGAGAGAGAGAAAGACAGGGGAGAGAGGGGGAAGGTGGGAGTGTGAAGAGTATCAGTTGTCAGGATGAAGGAGAGGGAGGGGGGCACGTCCTGGGGAGTCAGTGAAAAGTGTTTTAATTGGCCGGAGAATCAGTGAAATGCGTATTAATTGGCTGGTGTTGGTGATTAGGCCAGAATTAGGCACCTTGTGCAGTACCCTTTAAAAAGCATAGATTGTACATTGCTTTGGATAAAGGCGCTATATAACCAACCATTTACCATTTTTTCAGGCACTAGAGGTTTAGAATGAGCTGATGTAATCTCAAACTTCAAAAATGTAGACTGATCACTCGCATGCTACAGTAGGTCACATGGTATGTGCTGATCTTGCATAATAATAATAATAATAGTAATAATAATAATAATAATAATAATAGTGATAATAATAATAATAATACAATAATAATAATAATAATAATAGTAATAATAATAATATAATAATAATAATAATAATAATAATAATAATAGTAATAGTAATAATAATAATAATAATAATATAATAATAATAATCCATCCATCCATCCATCGTCACCCGCTTATCCGGAGTCGGGTCGCGGGGGCAGTAGGCAAAGCCGGGTATTCCAGGCGTCCCTCTCCCCAGCAACGCATTCTAGCTCCTCCTGGGGGATCCCGAGGCGTTCCCTGGCCAGGAGAGATATATAATCTCTCCAGCGGGCTCTGGGTCTCCCTCGGGGTCTCCGCCCAGTTGGACGAGCCCGGAAAACCTCCAAAGGGAGGCGCCCGGGAGGCATCCTGATCAGATGCCCGAACCACCTCAATTGGCTCCTTTCGACGCGAAGGAGCAGCGGCTCTACTCCGAGCTCCCTCCGGATGTCCGAGCTCCTCACCCTATCTCTAAGGCTGAGCCCGGCCACCCTACGGAGGAAGCTCATTTCGGCCGCTTGTATACGCGATCTCGTTCTTTCGGTCACTACCCAAAGCTCGTGACCATAGGTGAGGGTTGGGACGTAGATCGACCAGTAAATCGAGAGCTTCGCCTTCCGGCTCAGCTCCTTCTTCACCACAACGGTCCGGTGCAACGCCCGCATTACTGCTGACGCTGCACCGATCCGCCTGTCGATCTCACGCTCCCTTCTACCCTCACTCGTGAACAAGACCCCGAGATACTTGAACTCCTTCACTTGGGGCAAAGACTCGTTCCCAACCCGGAGGGAGCAATCCACCGTTTTCCGGCAGAGAACCATGGCCTCGGACTTGGAGGTGCTGACTCTCATCCCGGCCGCTTCACACTCGGCTGCAAACCGCTCCAGTGCGTGCTGAAGGTCACGGTCCGATGAAGCCAGCAGAACCACATCATCCGCAAAAAGCAGAGATGCGATTCTGAGGTCACCAAACCGGACACTCTCCTGACCTCGGCTGCGCCTTGAGATCCTGTCCATGAATACCACAAACAGGACCGGTGACAAGGGGCAACCTTGGCGGAGTCCAACACCCACCGGAAACGTGCTTGACTTTGTGCCGAGAATGCGGACACAGCTCTCACTTTGGTTATACAGGGACCGGATGGCTCGTAACAACGGCCCCGGTACCCCATACTCCCGCAGTACACCCCACAGGGTTCCCCAGGGGACACGGTCGAAAGCCTTCTCCAAGTCCACAAAGCACATGTGGACTGGATGGGCAAACTCCCATGACCCCGCCAGCAACCCTGCCAAGGTAAAGAGCTGGTCCACTGTTCCACGGCCAGGACGGAAGCCACATTGCTCCTCCTGAATCCGAGGTTCGACCGTCGGTCGGAGCCTCCTTTCCAGTACCCTAGAGTAAGCTTTCCCAGGGAGGCTGAGGAGTGTGATACCCCGGTAATTGGAGCACACCCTCCGATCCCCCTTCTTGAAAATGGGGACCACCACCCCGGTCTGCCACTCTACAGGTACTGTCCCCGATCTCCACGCGACACTGAAGAGGCGTGTCAGCCAAGACAGCCCAACAATGTCCAGAGCCTTCAGCATCTCAGGGCGAATCTCATCTACACCCGGCGACTTGCCACTGAGGAGCTTTTTGACTACCTCAGCAACTTCCGCCAGGGATATAGGTGCAGATTCCCCCGAGTCTTCAGGCTCTGCCTCTTCCACAGAGGACGTGTTGTTCGGGTTCAGGAGCTACTCGAAGTGCTCTTTCCACCGTCCGACAATATCCCCAGTCCGGGTCAGCAGTTCTCCTCCCCTGCTGAAAACAGCCTGAGACAAGCCCTGCTTTCCCTTTCTGAGTCGTCGGATGGTTTGCCAGAACTTCCTCGAGGCCAACCGAAAGTCCTTCTCCATAGCCTCCCCGAACTCCTCCCATACCCGGGTTTTTGCTTCAGTGACTGCCGAAGCTGCAGCCCTTCTGGCCACCCGGTACCTGTCTGCTGCTTCAGGGGACCCCCGGGCCAGCCAAGCCCGAAAGGCCTCCTTCTTCAGCTTGACGGCCTCCCTCACCGCTGGTGTCCACCAGCGGGTTCTTGGGTTGCCGCCCCGACAGGCACCGATGACCTTCTGACCACAGCTCCTGCTTGCCGCCTCTGCAATGGAGGCTTTGAACATGGCCCACTCGGACTCCATGTCCCCAGCTTCCCCCGGGATGCGTGAGAAGTTCTTCCGGAGGTGGGAGTTGAAGACCTCGCGAACAGGGGCCTCCGCCAGACGTTCCCAGTTCACCCTCACTACACGTTTGGGTTTACCGGGTCTGTCAGGCAGCCTCCCCGGCCACTTGATCCAACTCACCACCAGGTGGTGATCAGTTGACAGCTCTGCTCCTCTCTTCACCCGAGTGTCCAAGACATACGGCCGCAGGTCTGATGATACGACCACAAAGTCGATCATCGATCTTTGGCCTAAGGTGCTCTGGTACCAAGTACACTTATGAGCTACCCTATGCTCGAACATGGTGTTTGTTATCGACAATCCATGGCCAGCACAGAAGTCCAATAACAAAACACCGCTTGGGTTCAGATCAGGCAGGCCGTTCCTCCCAATCACCCCCCTCCAGGTTTCTCCGTCATTGCCCACGTGAGCGTTGAAGTCGCCCAGCAGAACTATGGAGTCTCCGGGTGGCACCCTTTCCAGGATGCCACCCAGTGACTCCAAGAAGGCCGGATACTCTGAACTGCCATTTGGTGCATACGCACAAATGACAGTCAGAGCCTTCCCCCCAGCGACACGTAGTCGCAGAGAAGCGACCCTCTCGTTCCCCGGGTGGAACTCCAACACAGTGGCGCTCAGCCGGTGGCTTGTGAGTATCCCCACACCCGCCCGGCGCCTCTCACCTTGAGCAACTCCAGAAAAGAACAGAGTCCAGCCCCTCTCCAGGAGTTTGGTTCCGGAACCAGTACTGTGCGTGGAGGTGAGCCCAACTATATCTAGTTGGTACCGCTCCGCCTCCCGCACTAGCTCAGGTTCCTTCCCCACCAGAGAGGTGACGTTCCACGTCCCCAGAACCAGTCTGCGACGCCGAGGATCAGCACGCCCAGATCCCCGCCTTTGCCTACTGCCCGTTGGGCAAAGCACCCGACTCCGATGCCGACCCCTGCAGGTGGTGAGCCCACAGGGCGGCGACCCCACGTGACCAGTTCGGGCTGTGCCCGGCCGGGCCCCATGGGATAAGGCCCGGCCACCAGACGCTCGCCGACGATAATACGATAATAATAATAATAATAGTAATAATAATAATATAATAATACGATAATAATAATAATAATAGTAATAATAATAATATAATAATAATAGTAATAATAATAATAATAATAATATAATAATAATAATAATAGTAATAATAATAATAATAATAATAATAATAGTAATAATAATAATAGTAATAATAATAATAATAATAATAATAATAATAATAATAATAGTAATAATAATAATAGTAATAATAATAGTAATAATAATAATAATAATAATAACAATAGCACACTTACCTGCAGTGGAAAGAGGAGCCCAGGACAGGAGGCACATGGAAAAGAAAGAGAGGTTTTTATGAGCCATGAGCTCACATCTGACACAACCATGCAGCTGCTGGTGACAGATACCTCTGTGTGTGTGTGTGTGTGTGTGTGTGTGTGTGTGTGTGTGTGTGTGTGTGTGTGAGAGTGTGTGTGTGTGTGTGTGTGCGTGTGTGTGTGAGAGTGTGTGTGTGTGTGTGTGCATGTGTGTGTGTGTGTGTGTGTGTGTGTGTGTGTGTGTGTGTGTGTGTGTGTGTGCGTGCGTGTGTGTGCGTGTGTGTGTGTGTGTGCGTGTGTGTGTGTGTGTGAGAGTGTGTGTGTGTGTGTGTGTGCAGGTGTGAGAGTGTGTGTGTGAG